>NC_079398.1:23525966-23630798 GCF_029220125.1 Pseudoliparis swirei | reverse complement strand
AACTGAGCAACAACCAGATCTGAAAGGACTTGTGAAAAGAATGCACACTCAGAGCTCTCACTAGGAATAAGTAAACAGTTGTTTGTTATATTGTTATTGTTATTAATATTTGTGAAATGCAGACTCAGAGCTCTCAATAGGAAAAGTAGCAATTGCAAACTTTATCAATGTTATCAATGCAAAGCTATTCACTCCAGTGTTAATAAAACATCAGCTTGACCAACACTTGTCATCCTTGGAAACGCAGTCGCTACACTACATTTGTTACTGAAATTGAGAATATTTGTTAAATATTCCATGATGCTTTGGAATGCATTAAAAATGACTAGCAAGACAGCATATTAAACAGCAGTAGTAAATACAGTGACAAATGGTACAAATATATGTTAATTATAATTTGTGGCCCTTTACACCTGTTGTGGTTTAAATGTGGCCCTCTTGGCCTCCGAAGTTGAGTACCCCTGAACTAGCATATAAAAGTAAACAATTAACTGATTTAGTATCTTTATAGAAAAATCGTTTCTGAGATTTAGCTTACATTTTGCTAAAATTAAAATGTTAACTGAACTAAGGAAGAGGGAGGGGGGGGGGGGTGTTGGGGCAAGTGACTTTTACTAACACTCATGTTAAATCTGGACCAGTGAGTGCTGCACAGGGTAGAGTATAGTTACGAGGATATATGTTGATCCGTAGTCTCGAATATAAAACATAAGAGATGTGAGACAGCACACAGTGTTGTTGTTGTATCACAATTTAATTTCACAGCTGACAGCGGTGGGCGAGCTGGGTGTAAACAACGGGCTACATGCTTCATTACACACTGTATGAAGAGTAAACTGGTCTCACATCGACTTGACGTCAGATAACGACGTATAACATAAATATCAGACTGACAACAAGAGCATTTTGTCAAGTATTTATTGAAGTTAGTAGTATATTGAACAGGCATCAGCAGAGTCACCTACTTTGTCCTCGCTCCGTGTCCTCGGTGTCTCAACTACAGCCTCCCGAACAGGTATCACATTTTACAGCAAAGTCATCCGTGTTTAGTCTTTAAAACATAAGCGTTACATAAAAAGAACGTGACGAGGCTAAGCGATGGAAATGTGCATTTCCTAATTAGTCGAGACGGGTCCTGAGAGGCAACTCGAGGCCACTCCTACGGAACATCTGCCTCATGCACGCGTACCAAAACCAGTTAATTCAAAAACCAGTTAATCCCGCACACCAGCATCAGAGCTCTGCGGCGCGCGAGAAGGAGAGCGGAGAAGTCTTAACGCTACACGTAGAGACAGAGTGACATGCTGGTGTGTAGATACGATCAAGAACAGACGTTTAGTTTAATAAAAGAACAAAGACGTCTTTAAGAAAAGGGACCTTAAATTACTTCTGCTGTAATCTGGCGCCATAGAGAAAATTATAGGGTGGCGGGCGGAGATTCCAGGGGGGCGGGGCGCCACCCTGTTATAATGATAGGGGAAACACTGGCTTCCCTGTGAAGCTCGGAACGACACGTTGAAGATTGGGACCTCGGTAAATCGGCAAAGTATGGTCCTTCGCCGTGAGCGAATGAACCAATGTCACTCGACTCCACATCATCGGATCCAATCCAAACTCCACATGCGTGATAAGACTCCAGGCCTGAAGACCTCTGCAGTCTAACTTTTTTATTTTAATCGCCACCTACTGGTAATAAGAAGTACATGTTTATCATACTTTGGCTTGATTCTCTTAGTAGTTCAATCAGATCGGCTTCAACTTTGTTCCACACAACCCTATCATTGTCAAGATGTCAGCATGTACAAAATCATACATGGATTGACCTCCTCCTCTCAAACAATTTGTCACCACACAAACTGGATATCGGCTCACAAGAGGTGCAGCAAGAGGGGATTGTATCATCCCTCTCAGGAAAAGTGCTTTCAGTCACGCTGCATTCTCAGTACAAGCAGCAGTTGACTGGAACTACATTCCAGTATCTATCAGAGAGCTACAATCATTCAACTCTTTTAAAGCGGAAACAAAGAAATGGTACATTACTACCCAGCTCTGTCAGCACTAGACTGTAACGGCTCCTACCTCCTCCATCTGTCCAGGTTGGACTTTCATTTTGTCTGTCTGTCAGTTGTTGTCTATCTGTCTGTTGTCCGGTCTCTGTATGTCTTGACTTGCTGGTCGGCCGTTTACTCCACCT
Organism: Pseudoliparis swirei; assembly: GCF_029220125.1. Taxonomy (NCBI): domain Eukaryota; kingdom Metazoa; phylum Chordata; class Actinopteri; order Perciformes; family Liparidae; genus Pseudoliparis; species Pseudoliparis swirei. The sequence continues at coordinate 23,628,604 of NC_079398.1, read as the reverse complement.
GTCTTCTCTTGTCGTTCACCTGTTTGCAGTTATATATCACATTTAGTCTGTATGCTTTTACGTTGTATCTCTAACATTATATTTGTATTCTGTCCATTTTAACAGTGTTCTCCCTTATTTTATTTGCTTTATCTGTAGATTGTATTTGTAATCTTATGTTTTTAGGTTTGTTCTTAACATCAGCAACATTGGGACTACAGATGAAAAATAGCCTCTTGGCTAACTCTGGCACATGTACTGCAATGTTTTTATCAATGTGCACTGTCCCTTATTAAATAAACCATTTACATATTTTTTTTAAAAGCACACAAAGCATTTTACGTTCGGTGTTGTGCTATTGCCGTGGCAATCCATTCTTCACATCATACAACGAAGGGGCTAAACATGCTCCCTGTCTAACTAAACTTGGCACACACATTAAGAAGCAAAGATGTAGTTACAGTGTTTCCCCTACCATTATAACAGGGTGGCGCCCCACCCACCAAAATCTCCGCCCGCCACCCTCTAATTTTCTCTATAGTGCCAGATTACAGCAGAAGTAATTTAAGCTCCCTTTTCTTAAAGAGCACGTCTTTGTTCTTTTATTAAACTAAACAGCCGTATGTTGTTGATCGTATCTACACAACAGCTTGTCATTTCTGTCTCTACGTGTCGCGTTAACGCTTCTCGGCTCTGTCTCGCGTGCCGTAGAGCTCCGATGCCGGCGTGTCTACGCGCATCGGAGTAGAGCAAAAATAAAGTCACTTGCCCCAACCCCCCCCCCCCCCCCCCCGTCGACAACTTTTTCACCTCTCGTAAATTTGCAGGTATGTGAGAGTTACCAGATAGGATTTTTATTCTTCAAAAATGGTAATGCCATCATACATCTTTGAAAGATTGTTGATATCTCATTGCGTTCAGAGAATATAGACTAATGAACATCCAAGGGGTGTGGCCTAATATGTAAAGACACCTAACTTCCAAAGTTTTCCATGACCGTATGAACCCTGTTTTGAATAAAGGATTGAAAATTACAGTTTTTTTTATTTTTTATCCAATTAATTGATTAATCGAAAAAATAATCAACAGATTAATTGATTATAAACATATTTTGACATTGCTCCCGTTTTCAACCACATGTCTGTGTGAGCTGAGCTTCTCAAGCTTGACTGCGATAAAAACTAAAGACAGAGAGAGACTGAGAGCTGTTGAGGAAGAGCTTCGTGTGTGTCTTTCTGCCAATACTGCCAGGATATCCATTTTGTGTTCATCGAAACAGGCCCAGGTTTCACACTAATTAAGTATGAATACATTTAAAAACTATATTATTAACTATGTAATATATGTGCTGTGTTTGTGTCATTTTGGTTGGTGGTGTGCCCCAGGATTTTGTAAATGTAAAAAATGTGCCGTGGCTCAAAAAAGGTTGAAAATCACTGCACTAGCATATAAAAGTAAACAATGAATACATTTTTTATCTTTATAGATTGTTTCTAAGATTTAGCTTAAATTATGCTAAAATTAAAACATTTTTACTGTAGCAAGGAAGAGTTTATAAAAATAAGTCAAGACTGTTTTATGTTAAAAAAGCAAATTTCTGATTAATTGAAATCCTGTAAATATATTTCCCTAAGATTTCCAGGAAATGACTGATGCAGATGTGTTCAAGACATATCTGAATTCCCCAAGCAATCAAACAATTTTAATGTATCAATTAGGACATTTTTAAGTAGAAGTCCGAAATGATTAAAGAAATCAGATATTTCTTTAATGTTTGAGGCGTTCTAGATATATTTTTCCTCAGAGTCCCAGGCAATGACTGATGCAGATGTGTTCAGGATATCCCTGACTTCCATTACTCTGGCAATCAAACACATTTACTGTCGCAATTAGGAGATTTTTTCAAAGTAAAAGTCCTAAATTTTTACGAGAAATCGTTAATTTCTTTAATGTTTGAGGCGCTCTAGATATGTTTTTCCTCAGAGTCCAATAGGCAATGACTGATGCAGATGTGTTAAGGATGTCCCTGACTTCCATTACCATGGCAATCAAACACATTTACTGTCGCAATTAGGACTGTGGCATTCAAACAATTTTACTGTTGTAATTAGGAGATTTTTAAAAGTAAATCGCCTACATTTTTACAAGTAATCATTGGAGAACCACCTGTCTCAACTGTGACAAAGATTTTAACAAAGTTAATGTAATAATGTTTGATCTTTGATAAAGTTATGTGGGTTCAAATAAATATAATTTAATTAAATGGATTTATTTTATAATATTTAAAAGACATTTGCATATATATTTATAGACTTGTATAAGTACACTTAAATCAACAATAAACAAATGCAAAGACAGTTATTTAACAATATATTCTGGAGTAGTTGGAATTATACCGTGTTACAGTTTCAACCGGCCCTTTGAGGGCAGCCATGAGGCTGATGTGGCCCATGGTGAAAATGAGTTTGACACCCCTGCTCTAAACCTTTCTTCAGCATTTGACACATTGAACCACCAGATCCTTATTTCCTCCCTCCATGACCTGGTATTTCAGGCACTGCACTCTCCCTCTTCCCATCCTACCTGAACGACCGCATTTACCGAGTAACTTGGAGAGGATCTGTGTCTAAACCTTGCCCTCTCACTACTGGGGTCCCTCAAGGCTACGTCCTGGGTCCCCTACCCTTCCTCTCACTACTGGGGTCCCTCAAGCAGGGTTTTTCCTGGGTCAAAATGGGTCTTCGGTGCTCCCAAACAATTTTTTTGCGCGCTGCGCGGTCTGTATTGCCGTAATTAGCAGACATCTATGTATTTTTTTCTTCTTTTATTCACATAAATAATGGAGGCAATGCTTGAGGAAATCATTTTGCTTCAACTTTAGATTAAAATAGATAGGCTAATAGATTGACAATTAGAGATGCACCGATCAGGTATTTTGGTGCCGATCACTGAAATCAGTATCTGCCGATCCGATAATACCGATCACGGTGTTGATTGAAGCATTCCATTTGTGTAGCATTATTGCCTAGGACTATGAGGAAATACATATATAATTCATAAATATATTCCTGGAACTCTTGGGGAAATCTATTTACATTAGGGCTGTCAATCGATTAAAAAAAATTAACTAATTAATCGCACATTTTGAAATTGCGATTAATCGCGATTAAAAGTTAAAAGTTCATTCTTTTTAAAGACCAAAGTTCACACAGAGCTGTGTTTTCAAAGAGGCTCCTACCTATAAAGTGCCAGCGAGGTATTTAATATTGTGGATGATAAATTGTTTCTTCAGTGAAACATCAGATTAGTTTAAAAAAAGAAGTATTTTGAGACCCCATTGGTCCTGTCATCTTTAACACTGAACAGCAGAACCAGTGGCCTTGGTAACTGACTGACATTCACATATGTCACGTTAACCCTCTGGAGGCTGGGGGCATGTTATACATTTTACAACAACAAAAAAATTCACCTTTTAAAGGCGTTTGCATATGACACATACCCCCGTGTTCTACATCAAACATTCCAGAACAATCTCATCTCTATTCAATGAGGCTCAGTTGTCCTGGTGCCGTGTTCTCTGCTCTCTGACTGACAGGCTGCTATAGAGCCTTACCCGTGAGGTGGGAGGTCCTTTGTGATTTACTGAGTGTTCATTGGTTGTTTTTCCCCCAAAATGTTGACAGACAAACTGATTGACCAATCACGTTGAAGGTTTCGTGTGACGAGTTCTTTCCGCGCCGCGTCACCCGACACGTCGCCCCTTCGTTCCTCTGTGTATCAGAGGGGGAGACGGGAGGAAGGAGGAGCAGGAGGAAACCCGACTGATTCATCCACGAGTTTAAACTGATTTCTGCTTCTTATTTTCGGGGAAAAAATAATTGTTTTAAAAACGGAAACAGTGTTAAACCGTACTGCCGCGGCTTGACACTCGGTTTGAGTGTAAAAACTTCAACGAACACCGAAAGTAAACAAAGTTGCGTTAATTGCGTTAAAATATCTTAGTGCGTTAACGTGGCCAAATTAATCGCATCGATTAACGCGTTAACGCTGACAGCCCTAATTTACATACAAAAGTCTGATTTATTTTTTATAAACTCTGACTTGGTCCAGTTCAAATGTTTTACTGTTAGCATAATTTAAGCTAAATCTCAAACGATCTATAAAGATACAAAATCAGTTCATTGTTGACTTGTATATGTTATTTAGTGTATGATTTGTCAAAATCTTATTTTGAAAAACGGATGTTGTTTCACGTGGTTCTTTCCGCTAACTTTGCAAAATCGGATGTTTTCATGTAAATCCTTCCGCTAACTTTATCAAAACCCTTGCGCGCTCCCGATCGAATGCGCTTACCGTGAACATCAGTCTATAGGGGCACAGACATGTGAGTGTCGACTGAGTTGACCGCAGTGATTCAACTCGGGGGACAGGGACGCCGCTCGGTGCATGAGGATCCCCTCGTGGAACTCTGACCTCTGTCGGCCCTCGCCGGGCGCATTGTCTCCGTTGCGGTTCGCCGCGATTGAAACGTCTCTGATAGTTCTCGCAGATTTTATGTCATCTGATCGGCCAGTTTGATCGGCCGTTTTGAGAACGCCGATCAAAACCGATAATTGCGATATGGATGGGCGCCGATCAGATCAGTGCATCCCTATTGACAATAGTCCAGGTGTATTCGTGCACGTCGGGCTGTTGAGTGAGTGATCAGCAGCTGGCTGCTCTGTCCATTCGCGCACCTCACAGTTGATCAGACAAGAAGACACGCTTATCAACTCGATTACTATTGATCAAAACAGAACGAGGGTTCAGCTGTAGCCTACTTGAAACATACTATTGAGAACATATTCGCTGACATGCACGTGATGAACATTTATTTTTATTTTTTCCATCGCAGACTTTTTTTGCCTTAGGCGCTCGGGATTTGTCATAGGCGTTCGGGAAAACGGCTGAGGCGCGTGCCCAAATTTTCTCTATGCAGGAAAAACCCTGTCAAGGCTACGTCCTGGGTCCCCTCCTCTTCCTCTCACTACTGGGGTCCCTCAAGGCTCCGTCCTGGGTCCCCTCCTCTTCCTCTCACTACTGGGGTCTTTCAAGGCTCTGTCCTGGGTCCCCTCCTCTTCCTCTCACTACTGGCGTCCCTCAAGGCTCTGTCCTGGGTCCCCTCCTCTTCTCTCTGTACACTAATTCTCTCGGCTCTGTCATTTGCTCGCATGACATCAGGACAGCAGAAAGTCTCTACATCTTCCGCCGCAAACTACACACACATCTTTTCTGACTATACCTTGAATAAAAAAAGATTAGCATTTCAGTGGCACTTGAATTGCACTTACTTATTGTATTAATTATGTTATTACTTATGGTATTTTTGTAGTTTGACTTTCTTGAAGAAATGTTACTTTATTGTTGTTCTGAGTTTGTACTCGTGGATGAATTCACTTATTGTAAGTCGATTTGGATAAAAGTGTCTGCTACGTGACATGTAATGTTGTTCTTTTTATTGAGAGGTCATGCTTCTCTCATACACGACTAATTCACAGATTTGTCAGTGATAAACCTCTTGAACAATTAACAGTTTAATGTTTAAGTTTTAAGATGTATAAATGTATGTTACTATTCTCCACAGACGTCCAGCAGCTGTTAGTGGTTAAAGAAGAGGTTCTTTCTGAGCAGCAGGTCTGGATCTCCAGTCTGGACCAGGTGCATCCAGAGTCCCTGCTAGTTAAAGAGGAACAGGAGGACCAGGAGATCCCTGAGCCCCCCCACATTAAAGTGGAACAGGAGGACCAAGAGATCTCGGTCCCCCCCAACATTAAAGAGGAACAGGAGGACCAGGAGAACCCTGAGCACCCCCACATTAAGGAGGAACAGGAGGACCAAGAGAACTCAGTGCCCCCCAACATTAAAGAGGACCAGGAGAACCCTGAGCACCCCCACATTAAAGAGGAACAGGAGGACCAAGATAACTCGGTCCCCCCCAACATTAAAGAGGAACAGGAGGACCAGGAGAACCCTGAGCACCCCCACATTAAAGAGGAACAGGAGGACCAAGAGAACTCAGTGCCCCCCAACATTAAAGAGGACCAGGAGAACCCTGAGCCCCCCCACATTAAGGAGGAACTCTGGACCATTCAGGAGGGAGAGCAGCTTCAAGGGCTGGAGGAGGCTGGTCTCAAGTTCTCACTCACTCCTGTGAAGAGTGAAGCTGAAGAGGAAGGTCAGTCCTCTCAGCTTCATCAAAAACAAACTGAACAGATGGAAATAGAAGCTGATGGAGATGATTGTGGAGGACCAGAACCAGCCAGGAATGCAGATACTGATGAGGAGACTGGAGACTCTTCTGAACCAGATACCGATGACTCTGTTGATTGGAAGAAGACCAGAGAACCTCAATCAGGTTTAAACTCTTTGAATAATGATGAAGTTTCTGTCAGTGATTCAAAATGTAGTTCTAGTGAGAAACCATTAAGCTGCTCTAAATGTGGGAAAAGATTTAATCTTAAAGGAGATTTTAAGAAACACATGTTAACTCACACCGGAGAGAAATCTTTCAGCTGCTCAGTCTGTAAAAAATCTTTTAGACAGAGAGGAACTTTAAAGAGACACATGTTAACTCACACAGGAGAGAAACCTTTCAGCTGCTCAGTCTGTAAAACATGTTTTGCACGGAGCAGTCATTTAAAGATCCACATGTTAACTCACACAGGAGAGAAACCTTTCAGCTGCTCAGTCTGTAAAAGATCTTTTACAGACAGAGGAACTTTGATAAAACACATGTTAACTCACACAGGAGAGAAACCTTTCAGCTGCTCAGTCTGTAAAACACGTTTAGCACACAGTGGAACTTTAAAGTGTCACATGTTAACTCACACAGGAGAGAAACCTTTCAGCTGCTCAGTCTGTAAAAGATCTTTTACAGAGAGAAGAACTTTAAAGAGTCACATGTTAACTCACACAGGAGAGAAACCTTTCAGCTGCTCACTCTGTAAAACATCTTTTGCACGGAGTGGTCATTTAAAGAGTCACATGTTAACTCACACAGGAGAGAAACCTTTCAGCTGCTCAGTCTGTAAAACATCTTTTGCACACAGTGGTACTTTAAAAAGTCACATGTTAATTCACACAGGAGAGAAACCTTTCAGCTGCTCAGTCTGTAAAAGATCTTTTACAGAGAGGGGACATTTAAAGAGACACGTGTTAACTCACGCAGGAGAGAAACCTTTCAGCTGCTCAGTCTGTAAAAGATCTTTTACACTGAGTAGTAATTTACAGAGTCACATGTTAACTCACACCGGAGCGAAACCTTTCAGCTGCTCAGTCTGTAAAAGATCTTTTACACGGAGCAGTCATTTAAAGAGTCACATGTTAACTCACACAGGAGATACATCTTATTGCTGTTCAGTCTGTAAAAGATCTTTTGCACGGAGTGATCATTTAAAGAGACACATGTTAACTCACACAGGAGAGAACTAATTTGAGTTGTTCTGGTTTTGGTAAAGTTGACATTTATTCCACTCCCTCAGTTTTCAACAAGACCTTGAGAAACTGAACCTCCCTCGTTTGGAGCAGTGACTCACTTCCAACTGGGAAGCCATCTCCACTAAGAGAATATTATCTGGGTAGAGAAGTCACCGTGTTTGTTTTGTTTAGCTTTATTTGCTCTGTTATTTGTCATCGGGTGTTTTATGAACCCCTGAGTGTTCCTGTTGTGCTTGTAGCTGCTGTCATAGTTATCCAGACTGCTGAGCTTTGTTGAGTTGAGATCATCCACCAAGAATATGTCAGACTGTATTTCATCAGTTTCTCGGCCCAGTGACTCGGCTTTTGTGTGATACAATTACAGTTACTGTACTTACTGTAGGATCTGCCTTGTTTAGAGTGCTTTCTTCTTATTTTTGTTTCCATCCATCCACTCTCATCCGCATAGTCTGGGCTTGGGTCTTGGGGGCAGCAGACCCAGCAGGCTGACCCAGACTTCCCTCTCACCTGCAACATTTTCCAGCTCTTTCTGGAGGATCCTGAGGCGTTCAGGCGAGCAGCGAGATGTAATCCCTCCAGCGGATCCTGGGTCTTCCCAGTTGGACGTACTTCGTAAACCTCTAAAGAGAGACGTCCAGGAGGCGTCCGAATCAGATGCCCGAACCACCACAGCTGACTCTTTTCGATGCGAAGGAGTAGCGGCTCAACGCCAAGCTCCCTCCTGATGTCCAAGCTCGGTACCCTATCTCGAAGGCTTAGTCCTACAGAAGAAACTCATCCCCGTACTCTCTCTCTAAGGCTGAGCCTGGCCACCCTACGGAGGAAACTCATTTTGGCAGCTTGTATTGGCGACCTTGTTCTTTTGGTCACAGCCCAAAGTTCGTGACCATAGTTGAGGGTTGAAACGTAGACCAATCACTAAATTGAGAGCTTTGCCTTTTGGCTCAGCTCCTCTTCACCAAGACGGACCGGTGCAGCGCCTGTTTTACTGCTGCAGCCGCACCGATCCGCCTGTCGATCTCTCGCCATCTTACCCTCACTCGTGAACAAGACCCCGAGATACTTGAACTCCTTAGCTTGGGGCACTCTGTCCCACCTGGAGGGAGCAATCCACCGGTTTCCAGCAGAGCACCATGGCCTCAGATGTGGAGGTGCTGACTCTCATCCCCGCCGCTTCAAACTCGACTGCAAAACGTCCCAGTGAACGCCGGAGGCCACGGCCCGAGGACGCCAACAGGACCATATCGTCTGCAAACAGCTGAGAGCCGATCCCCAAACCTGACCTGCTCCACCCCCAGGCTGCGCCTAGATATCCTGTCCATGAAAATCACAAAGAGGAGCGGTGATGAAGGGCAGCCCTGGCTGAGACCAACACCCACCGGGAACATGTCTGAATTAATGCTGAGAATGCAAACACAGCTCTTACTGCAGGATACAGAGACCGGATAGCCCTTTGCCACGAGTCCGGAACCCCACACTCCTGCAGTATTCTGTTTTTTCTTTTCTAACTAACTCACACACACCGTTATTGCTTGTTATTGATATGTTATTGATTGAGTATGCCATATAATTCATGGTGTGTTGATATACAATATTATGGATTTTGATGATTTTTGTAAAGGTAAATAAACTGTTATAGTTTTAAAGAGCAGTCTCTTACTATTTTCTGCACATGTGTTGTGATGATAGCTGGTTGTTATCATCAGAGCTCAGATTCAAACCTTCACTGTGAATTTGAAATGTGGAATCAGACTTTGACTATTGTCATTTTTAAGGAACACCAATGTTAAAACTTTATCCAGTTTGCCTAGTTAAATATTTAGTAAGAATTGTTTAAATTTCCAGTGAAACATATAGAGCGTATTCACGTGACGTCAGAATCTCAATCACGCCATCTTGGGGTCCCACTTATTAAATGTCAGAAGAAGTTGACCTGGCTATCGTGTCCGCTGTTTGATTAAGCGAGAGCCCAGCAACCTCATGTCCTTCTGCATTACCAAAGAAAGATTTCAGCGGTTGGAATTGAATATTTGCAACGCTTTTTTACCTGATTTTACTCGCTCAACACCTTGTGGTTAATTCCCTAGTTACCAGCACATAGCCCGGTCACATTCCTGTAAAACAGTTTTCATTTCCGCTATCGACCATGGGACATTAACAACTATTTCTGCGTTATACTTGTTGTGGAAATACCACAAATGTCGGAACATCAAGCGCCCGTGTCTGGGTTCATATATGATCCGTAGTCGCACAGCTCCGCCTCCAGGACGAGTGTCTGGATGAAGCCGCTTCCAGCTCCTTCAGGACCAGCAGTGACTGTTTGGTTGGCCGTGCTGAGTGCTGTTCCCATGGAGCCAGTGTTTTATTTTACCTTGAAATGAATCACAGAGTAAAGGCAGACATCGCCCGACGGAGTTGCCATGTTCATGGCTTCCTCCCAAGTTTCCATCCACAGTTCCTTTTGCGCAAGTGAAAGACATTGATTTTCGCTCGGCGATAAAAGCAAAAAGAGATTATTGACGAGAGTGTGTCAGTGGAAACGTGCCCACAACCCGATGTATCAACAGAAACACATGAGAACAGTCCTAACGCTCATACGCCGAGTGAAGCCGAAGTAGATGCATGACAAGTTGAAGTAATAGCCTGTCTTGTTGAGCTGATGAACCCATATTCTGAATCATTAGTCCCACATCCAACAATGAGGCACAGTACCATAATCACAAGGCACACCGCTTTGAACTGAAATCGTGTTTCCTTCAGCATATAATGGTCATTTCTAAGGGAAGAGCGGCATAAAACAAGCAAAACAATGCCGTGGTGGGACCCCAACATGGCCGCCAGAATTTGTTGTGGTCACGTGAGTGAATACGCTCTCTAGAGTGTATTTGGGTTATCTTTTAGCACCTGCAGTACTGAAGTAGCCCTGGGGGCGGAGCTCTTGAGGAGAGTTAAGCCCCAAGTCTTGGTACCAATCGATTCTATTGACTCTTATATATTCTATTTACTCTTATTGTTGAGCTCTTGTTTTGAAGGGCAACGGTAGAACTCAAGGAGGTAACACCTGGTAAGTCGCCAAGAATCTCGGCAGTTGCGCAATCAGATGTTTTGTTTATGATTTATCTACCAATCAGAGGTCTTCTTCGAGTCTCATATTAATGAGATGCCAAGTCATAATTATGAGATACTATCTATTATGAGATACTATCTATTTTGTTGTTCACACCAAAAGCGTTTTCGGCACTGCGAATTTTGCCTTTTTGCATCTTTGGGTTATATAATTTATCCAATTCATAACCTGCGAGTAACCACATAGATATGCTTAATATTTGTTGATTTCATTTAATTACCATAATCTGGATGTAACAGAGTGGAAATCATACCAGTGAAAAATACATTTCATAAATGAAGAACATTCATTTCACATGCAAATTATGAATGTAACTTATTTAACCCTTGTGTTGCCTTCGGGTCAATTTGACCCGATTCAATGTTTCACCCTCCTGTCGCCTTCGGGTCAATATGACCCGATTCAATGTTTAACCCTCCTGTTACCTTTATATTTACTAACATATTTTACCCTTGAGGTCAATATGACCCCAGCTCTTAAAATCTCCAGAAAATTATTAGAATTAATATTGTTTTCCAAGTTTAAGTGTGAGGTACTTTATGTTTGTTTGTTGACTCCCGAAAGAACAACGACATTAAACATTGAATCGGGTCAAATTGACCCGAAGGCGACAGGAGGGTTAAATATTGAATCGGGTCAAAATGACCCAAAGGCAACACAAGGGTTAAGCAACCATTTAAACATTAATCATGAATAGGGATGCACCGATCTGATCGGCGCCGATCCATATCGGCCGATATTCCCATTATCGGTTTTGATCGGCGTTCTCAAAACGGCCGATCAGATGACGTAACATCTGCGAGAACTATCAGACGTTTCAATCGCGGCGCACCGCAACGGAGACGATGCGCCCGGCGAGGGCCGCAGAGTGAGAGGTCCACGAGGGGATCCTCACCACCGAGCGGCGTCCCTGTCCCCCGAGTTGAATCTCTGGGTCGACTCAGCCGACTCTCACATGTCTGAGCCCCTATAGACTGATGCTCACGGTAAACGCATTCGATCAGGAGCGCGCGAGGGTTTTGATAAAGTTAGCGGAAGGATTTAAGTGACAACATCCTGTTTTGCTAAGTTAGCGGAAAGAACCACGTGAAACATCCGTTTTTCAAAATAAGATGTCGACAAATCATACACGAACATATTAAAGTAAACAATGAACTGATTTTGTATCTTTATAGATCGTTTCTGAGATTTAGCTTAAATTATGCTAACATTAATAACATTTTTACTGTACCAAGAAAGAGTTAAAGGAAATGAATGATGCAGATGTGTTACATACATGTCTGAAATCCCCTACAATAGCAATCAAACAATTGTAATGTGTCAATTAGGACATTTTTCAAAGTAAAAGTCCTAAATGTTAAAAGGAATCGGTAATCTCTTTAATGTTTGAATTGCTTTATATATGTATTTCCTCATAGTCCTAGGCAATAATGCTACACAATAAATATAATGCTTCAATCGACACCGTGATCGGTATTATCAGATCGGCAGATACTGATTTCAGTGATCGGTGATCGGTATTATCGGATAGGCAGATACTGATTTCAGTGATCGGCACCAGAAACCTGATCGGTGCATCTCTAATCATGAACACATATTTAGTTTGAAAAGAAAAAGCAGAAGCTGCAGCTTGGTTACAAACTCTGGGACAAATATGGAAGAACAACATAGAACTGAAGTCATTTTGGTGGAAACATTGGCTGAACTTTCCAAATGTTTGTGAGCCACCAAGAAAACAACAACAGATGACTTGAAAAGCTGTGACAATACTAGTGAATCAAAGGGAGAACGTTCGGTCAGCAAAAGGTCAACTATTCACGTCTTAAAACAAAGGATTCCCTAAATCTCAAAGAGAGGAGATCAGTAGAGGATGATGTTGAAGAAGAAAGGAGGAAGTGTCATGATCTGGAGTTTGTGTCTAGTTTTGTGTCTTGTTTTGAAGTCCTTGTGTCGTCTGTCTCCCTGTGATTGTCTGCCCTGGTCCTGATTGTTTCCTTCTGTGTGATTGCTGGTCCCGCCCTCATTGTGTCCACCTGTGTCTCGTTCCCCGTTGTCCAATCCTCTCACCTTGCCTGTGTATGTAAACCCTGTTCGTCTCATTCCCAGGGTGGCGTCGTACTGTTTGGTCCGCGTTTTTGTCGTTCCTGTCTGGTCTGGTCTGTGATTTTTGTAATTAAATAGTTTGTGCAGTAATGTCGGCGTTTGGGTCCTCTCTCGCTGCGACAACCTGGACTCATCATGACAGAACGAAGCCACCTATAATGGACCCAGCCTTCAGTTTCCGCTGCACGGTTCCTTCCTGGCCAGCTTGCGCTAAGGTTCTTCTCGAGGAGATGTGGGAGTCCCTCCAGGCCCTGGAGTCAATGACGCTGGCTCCAGTCCCCGGTGTTCCGTCACCGGCTCCAGTCCACGATGTTCTGGTTCCAGTCCCCGGTGTTCCGTCACCGGCTCCTGTCCCCGGTGTTCCGCCGCCGCCTCCAGCCCCCGATGTTCCAGTCCCCGGTGTTCCATCACCGGTTCCGTCCCGATGTTCCTGTTCGAGTCCCCGGTGTTCCGGCTCTAGACCCCGAGGTTCCAGTCCCCGGAGTTCCGTCACAGGCTCCAGACCCCGAGGTTCCAGTCCCCGGAGTTCCATCACCGGTTCCAGTCCACGATGTTCCGGTTCCAGTCCCCGGTGTTCCGTCACAGGCTCCAGACCCCGAGGTTCCAGTCCACGATGTTCCGGTTCCAGTCCCCGGTGTTCCGCTGCTGGCTCCAGCCCCCGATGTTCCAGTCCCCGGTATTGCGCCGCCGTTCCGCCCGGCCCCGGTTCTCCCCATCCCGCCTCCGTCCCGGTCAGTCACAGTTCCCCGTGTTCCATCCCGTCCAGCCCCGGTTCCCCGTGAGCCGTGCCGTCCAGCCCCGGTTCCCCATGTCTCGTCGCCTGGTCCTGGTCCCACAGAGCCCCCATCCCCAGACCCCGGTACCCCTGGGACTTCCTCTCCTGAGCCCGGTCCCCTAGCTCCCCGCTCTTGTCCTCCGGCCCGCCCTCCAGAGCGCGCCCCTCGGCCTGGTTATCGTCCTGCGGCCCACCCCCCGGACTGCTTCTGCAGCCTTGGACCCTCCTCCGGCTCCCCTCCACCCACCCTTGTGGAACGCTTGGCCGTCTGGAATTCGTCCCTTGAGGGGGGGGTACTGTCATGATCTGGAGTTTGTGTCTAGTTTTGTGTCGTCTGTCTCCCTGTGATTGTCTGCCCTGGTCCTGATTGTTTCCTTCTGTGTGATTGCTGGTCCCGCCCTCATTGTGTCCACCTGTGTCGTTCCCCGTTGTCCAATCCTCTCACCTTGCCTGTGTATGTAAACCCTGTTCGTCTCATTCCCAGGGTGGCTTCGTACTGTTGGGTCCGCGTTTTTGTCGTTCCTGTCTGGTCTGTGATTTTTGTAATTAAATAGTTTGTGCAGTAATGTCGGCGTTTGGGTCCTCTCTCGCTGCGACAACCTGGACTCATGACAGGAAGGAGACAATTATTTCCTCAATTTAGTCATTCTTTAGTTATGGAACACAATGTCGGTTCCTCTTTAATGTGGGGGGCTCTCGGTCCTCTGGAGAATAATAAAATGCATTAATACGTCTTATGAATGTCTTATAAAACTCTATTCAAGAGGTTTATCAATGAGAAAGCAGTGAATTAGTTGAATGAGAGAAGCATGACCTCTAAATAAAAAGCTGGCGCTGTCATTAATTGTCCTTTTATTCATGAAGAACAATATAATAAAGCCTTGGACTGCAGAAGAGGAACCAGTCCTCCCATCAGGGATGTTCCAGTGAAGCAAACACAGCCTGAAGCTGGAGAGCAGAAGATCTGAGTAAGAAAACTAAATCAATAAGTAAAATGTACCTCTGAGAAGTAGTACAGTAAAAAGTACTATAACTGAGGTGTAGTAGAGTAATATGTCCAATATTTACCTCTAGGGTGGAGTACAGTGAGGTGGAAAATGTATCATTAATCTTTCTTCTAAATGGAACTGTGTTACTGAACTCAGAGCAGAGCTCAGTTCATCTTGCGAGGGACAATAACAGATTTTATTATGGAATGGCAGAGTGCTTTGTTTTTCTCTATCACCTCGTAGGTAGAACACCAACTGGGAAAGCAGACAGAACCTGCTCCCATGGATGCCGTGGGAAGGAGGAAGAAGCAAGAAAGGGAGGGGGGATGGAGGGCATACACTTCATCAATAATTATGACTGCATAAGACTATGTTGGGGCTGCCAGAACATCGGAGTGCTTTCAGGCCTCTGGATGTTTTGACTCCCAGTGTCACCCAGTCCCGTTGTTTGCTCCAGTCTGAGACCACATGTCCCTTTGCAACCCCACCTTTCCTCTCTCTGTATGTTTGCCTTGTGAATTGTAGCTTCAGTGCATCCTTACAGACTCGGAGTGACTCTCACGCTGCTCCTTCTCTGCGCAGAGAACAAAAGAGCCAAAAGAAAAGTTCTGGTATGATGATATTCATTAGTTCAGCTTAAAAGGACATACGAAATTTGACCAGATAAGGATAAATTTGTCGTCACACGTCAGCCTAAAATAGCAACAGCTAGCTAATAGCCACCAGCTTCAATGACACATGACTTCACACTTGATGTTACCACTTCATTTTATATAATGATATGCGGCCTGTATAAGTAGGCATATTAAATTATTTCCTTCTGAAATAGAATATTCCAGAAAGAATGCGAAACAACTTGTGGTTCCTAGATTCTTAAAAAGTAGGATGGGAGCCACAGCCTTCAGTTATCAAGCTCCTCCCCTTTTATGAACCAGCTCCACCTTCAGTCCTGGAGGCAGACAGTCACCTCACGTAGACTGAAGACTTTCCTCTTGTTGGTCTTATAGTTAGACCTGAACCAGGTTCACCTGGTCCAGACCTAGAGATGCTGCTACAGGCTGCTAGGCTGCTGGGGGACGCTTAGGATACACTGAGCACCTCTCTCCTCTCTCCTTATGGACGCTTAGGATACACTGAGCACCTCTCTCCTCTCCTCTCTCCTTATGAATGCATTTTCATCTCTCCATCACACATGATTAACTCTGCTTCCTCCCCGGAGTCTTTGTGACTTCACGTCTCATAGGGTTCATTGGACCTGGCTGGGTCTGATGCCATGGCGCTGTTGAGACTCCGCCCACAAGCAATAACAGTGTGTGGGTGAGTTAGTTAGTTTGAAAAGATGAAACAGAATAAGAAAGCACTCCAAACAAGGCAGATCCTCACCACAGCAGTAAAGTACAGTAACTGTAATTGTATCACACAAAAGCCGCGTCACTGGACCGATAACTGATGAAATACAGTCTGCTGACATATTCTTGGTGGAGGATCTCAACTCAACAAAGCTCAGCAGACTGGATCGCTATGATTATTATAATTAGGGATGGGGTTTGATGGGAAATGTTTGTGGAGAACACATCTTAAACATGTTGAAACTAAATGCAAAAAGGTGATAAACGTTATGAGAGCAGTGGCTGGACATGAGTGGGGTGCGGATAAACAGTCACTTCTGGATATATATAGGGCCATTATTCGATCAAGTATAGACTATTGGTGTATGGTGTATGGAGCAGCTGCTAAGAGCACACTTGAAATATTAGATAGAATTCAGTCCAGAGCGTGAAGACTAAGCACGGGTGCAATTAAGTCGACCCCAAACATCACACTGCTGCTGGAAGCGGACGAACTGCCTCTAAGTTTAAGACGGGCAAAGCTAGCTATGGTATATTGGGTGAAGCTGAAGGGATCGCGAGAGGAACTGCCTGCAACCAAAGTGCTGAATGAATGTTGGGAATACACTCAAAATAAAGGAAAAGGGTTTGGGTGGAGTATCGGTGCAGTAGCCAATGAGTTTGGATTAAATAGGTATGAGTATGGTCCCAATGTGATGTGGGGAAATGTTCCGCCGTGGAGTTTTCCAGCCAACAATGTGGACTTAACACTTGTAGAGTATAAACTTCTCATTGTTTTACATATATATTTATTTTTCTTCTTTCTTCTGAATGTTTTATGTATAGATTTTGTTCTTTTTTTCTTCTCTTTTCAATGTTTTATATATGTTTTATATATTTTTGTATTTGTTTTTCTCAATATTTTATATATATATACAGTATATATATTTATATATATTGTTTTCTTCTTCTTTTTCAATGTTTTATATATTCTCAATGTTTGTTTATGTTTTCTATATTTTTTTCTCCTCAATGTTTTATATATATATATAGATATGTTTCTTCTCAATCTTATATACATATATATACAGGACTGTCTCAGAAAATTAGAATATTGTGATAAAGTTCTTTATTTTCTGTAATGCAATTTAAAAAACAAAAATGTCATGCATTCTGGATGCATTACAAATCAACTGAAATATTGCAAGCCTTTTATTCTTTTAATATTGCTGATTATTTTTTACAGCTTAAGAAAACTCTAAAATCCTATCTCATAACATTTTAATATTTCCTCAGACCAAGTAAAAAAAAAGATTTATAACAGCTGAGTGTTTGTCAAGGCTCAGGAAACCCTTGCAGGTGTTTCGAGTTAATTAGACAATTCAAGTGATTTGTTTAATACCCTACTAGTATACTTTTTCATGATATTCTAATATTTAGAGATAGGATATTTGAGTTTTCTTAAGCTGTAAGCCATAATCAGCAATATTAAAAGAATAAAAGGCTTGCAATATTTCAGTTGATTTGTCATGAATCCAGAATGCATGACATTTTTGTTTTTTGAATTGCATTACAGAAAATAAAGAACTTCATCACAATATTCTAATTTTCTGAGACAGTCCTGTATATATATATGTTTATCTTCTTAATGTGTAATTATTTTTTTTTACAATATTTACAATAATTTAACTTTTATACATGTATATTTTTGTATTCTCTTTTCTCAATGTTTTGTATATTTATTTTTCTAGGTGTCTTCTACATTTTTTATTCTTTTTTCTTCTCTTTATTCAATGATTGATATTTATTTATTTCTTTTTCTTCTTTCCTAAATATTTTGTATTTTTATTTATAATTTTTTTCTCGATGTTTGATTTATACATACTGTATATATTTTTTCTTTTTTCCTTCTCTTTCCTCAATGTTTTATATATATATATATTTATTTTCCTCTGTTTGATATATATATATATTTCTCTTCTCAATTCTTTTTTTCTTCTCTTTCATAAATGTTTTATATATGTGAGAGTGTGTTCACCTGTGTGCGCGGATGTGTCGGCACGCATCACAGCAGAGCGATGCGACCCGAGAAGTGTTAACGGGGGGTGCTTGTAACACCCGGTTCCGTGTCTCCTATGTTCCGTGTCTCCTATGTTCCATGTCTCCTGTGTCTTCTCTCTCTTGTTTAATTCCCTGCACCTGCCCTCAGCCACTCTAGTCTCGTTAGTCTGATGTCGTACACCTGTTTCCCCCCCTATATATTGTGTCAGTCTTTCCCTCGTCTGCTGTCCGATTGTCGTCTCTTGTTCCGTGTCCTTTTCCCGTCGTCCTGTCTGTGTTCCTGATCCTGCCAGCTTCGATCCTGCTTGCCTGCCTGCCCTGACCGATGATCCTCTGCCTGCCCCTTTTGGACCTTGTTTATTTTGCAACTGTTTTGACTCGTTAAAGAGTGCTTTTTGTCATTTATACCCTCCCCCAGCCCATCAGGGCTGGGGGAGGGTGGGCTGATGGTCTGTGGCTTGTTGATGGAGCTGTGGGGGATGGCCTCAGGACTGCTACATTGTCTTTCAAAGCGGCAGTAGAACTCATTGAGGTCGCCTGCCAGAAGCATGTTGTTCATGGAGTGGGGTGAAGGACAGAATACCTGCTCTGTGATCCAGGTACACTCCTAATCTGGAGGATCGAGGACCAGAGACGGAAGTTTGAACTTCGTTGTGAATAAATTTAAAACTGAAAATGTTTATTAATGTATTCCCTCCATCGAAGAGCTTCGTTTATTCTGGTCACGTGACCGATTTTTTTCCTGTTAAAGGATTTTTTCTGTTTGTTTTTTGAGGAGTTTTTCTTGGGAGAGAGCGGCAGGGAGGAAGAAATGTGTTGCATTTAGTACCTTTCTTTGACCAGTAGGTAGAGCCCTCACCTTTCGAATAGGGAAGGGAAAGGAGCGTATCGCTCCACTGAGATCTTTCCTTCACTCTTATTCAATTCACCAGAATTTACTTTCATGTAGATCCTGTACAGTGTGTGGTCATTGAAAATGTGTTCTGATATATGTTCTTCACAGAAAATGAGATACGGCCAATGAGTCAGTGTTGGAGAAAAAAAACCTAGTAATCGTATAATTCTTTTTCTTTTGATAAAAGGGAAAACGGGTCCCACGCATCACCTGAACACCACACACACAACACAATCATGACCCGAGGACAATGGTAGGGGGGTAGATGTTAGCAGATGTGTGGAATGTAAAGCGATCCTGGCTGTATATGTAACGGATGTGGAACGGGCATGGAAGAAGTCGACTCAGATGATGGTTTTTCCAGCACTTATTTATTCCTGCAGAAGACAATAGAACACACACATTGCCTTCTGATCTGTCTCTGCACTTCCCTCAGCAATATAAAATCATTGTGCATGGAAGACAGGACCACATTAAATCTAAATAATAACAATTCTCATCAAAAACCATGACATGTAACATACAAGGGGAAAACAGCGACCCCATATGGACAAAATAAATAACTGCATGAGCTAGAGTAATTGCAGCAGAAACAACGAAAATTCTAATGTTGAACAAAAGGGAAACACATACCTGCAGAAGACAATAGAACACACACATTGCCTTCTGATCCGTCTCTGCACTTCCACTTCCGAAACACGCAAAACAACACAATTTACACAAGGAAAATATACGTCGGGGCGACCGGATGTAGCTAAACAAACGGTGCCAAAGTGGCTCAATGAAACCGCCACCAAACGTATAATTTGACCGTCTAAATGACACAACAGCTGGACAGCGTGATCGTATAGCGACCATTACCGTATGTCGCATAAACAGTTACTTTTTATTAAAGAATATAGCCAAAATAGTGCAACATCATTTTCCACTCAACTCACCCTCAAGCAATATAAAATCATTGTGAGGGAAAGACGGGACTCAGGAGCAGGAAGTGCAACAGAGATGGAAAGCAATTTCCGCAGGAAACAGATTTTTTAAAATAACGCTAAATAAAAATAGCTTATTAAAATAAAATTCACAAACACTCAACAGTATCGTTGAACAACAAACAAAAATACAATACATTGAAAACAAGAAATGACAGGGTCGAGGACAAGGGTAGGTGGGTAGATGTTAGCAGATGTGTGGAATGTAAAGCGATCCTGGCTGTATACCCAGTGTTAACGGGAATCACGGAGGAATAAAAGAACGTGGGGCATCAATTGGTTTCAGTTGAACTCTCGCTGTCCAAAGTGAAACTTTATTTGTCTCTGTGGTATATTGGATCGAGCACTTGGTGCTCGATTGTGTTTGACTGTCACTACTACGGAGTTCTGTGATAGTTTGTTCATACCTGGCAGTTGTGGGATTAGCCCGCCAGTAAAGGATCTAACTTGTGCTGCATCCTCGCTCTGTGCATTTGTATCTAACAGTGATTTAGATAACCCACAAATAGTATATAACTATAACAGTAACTATACATATAGCATAAAGACACAACATGGTGTCAGAAGACGGAGTCACGGAATAATTCGAGGACAGTATTTTAAAAGTTAGCGAAAAAAATCAATTTAAAAATGTGCTAGCACGTGCGAACATGGAGCAGTTCAAGCCGCCACCACCGCTGATACTTACCGGGAATATAGCTGAAAACTGGAGAAGATGGGAACAACGTTTCCAGCTGTATATGATCGCTTCAGGTGCGTTGGATAAGGAAGAGACGGTTAAAATAGCCATTCTGCTCCACACTGTCGGCGAGGAGGCGCTGGAAGTGTATAACACACTCACCATCATCCCAGATGGAGATGAAGGAACAATGGAGGAAGTTCTCCCAGCCTTCACGGACGACTGCAGCCCTCGAAAGAACGTGGTTTTCGAACACAACAAGCAGCTCACTCACTTAAGGTGAAAGTCCATCATCCTCTCTTTGGCAACACACAACTCAATGACGCGGTCGTAGAGTTTGTCGTAGAGCTTTAAGCCCACAAACAGATCCTTCTCGCTGGCCGTGAATGCCAGTGATGAAAGTCGAGCCTCCTTAGTTGCGTTTCTGGAATAAGTCTTCATCCGTTTCAGGGATGAACATTGCTGGCTCAAGCTAGCTAGCTGTGGGGGCGGCCGTAGGTTATAACGTCCTCCTTGAGAAATGCTTTGAGATTAAATCCGACACCAAGTCCGCTTCTCCTGCTTTCGCCATTAAAAGCTAAAAGCAAAAAACGTAAACTGTGGTTACTTTTTGACCCCCGCTAATCTATCTCCTTCTCCTCTCAGTTGAACTGCATGCGGGCCCACAAACCAATCATAGCGCAGGTTAATCTGACGTACTTTCATGGGCTTCCAGAATGCCAAAGACCTCAAAAAATACACCCAGTATGTCAAACTAACGAGATGATTGGTTGAAGATTATGTCAATCACCGATAAGGTCCCCATGTACGAATATATATGTATGTGTGAAGGCCTGAGATGAGCTGCTCTTCTTCCATAGAGACTGCAGGTGAAATCTGATTGGATAAAAGCTCCTGTTAAAATGAATTGGACTGGAAGCAGCGCTGCCGGATTGAAGCAAAGCAACAGAGGAAGACAATAGTGCAATAAGAAAATAAAAATGAACAAAATAAAAGTTTTAAATATTTATTATTATTAAAAAATAGCTATAACTTTGTAAGTTTAGGCCTTCAGAGAAGGCTTAGAAGGCCTGGACGGCCCGCCACTGCCGTCCACAGTATGTGAGGATACGGGGGTGTGAGTCAGACCGGGTCTCCTGCAGCACGGGGGCTCCATAAGGAACCGTTCTGGCTCCGTTCCTCTTCTCGATCTACACCTCGGACTTCCAACACAACTCTGATAACTGCTCCCTGAAAAGGTTCTGCCGACTCTGGAATCGTCGGCCTCATCTCCACCGATGACGAAGGGGGTACAGAGAACTGAACCAGGACTTTTTAAAATGGTGCCAGCGGAACCGCCTCCACATCAACTCCAGTAAGACCAAGTGGTGGTGGACTTCCACCGGGGTAAACGCTCTCCTCCGGTACCAGTGAGCATCCAGGGACTGGACATTGAGATGGTAACATCTTATAAGTACCTGGGTGTTCACCTGAACAACCAGCTGGACTGGGCTGACACGCAAACTTTATAAAACGGGACAGACAGACTCTTTCTGCTGAGGAGACTGAGGTCTTTTGGTCCAGGAGCATCCTGAAGACCTTCTTTGACTCTGTGGTGACATCAGCATCTTTTATCTTGGATGAAGAACCATTCCTCAAATGAACATATGTGTGAGTGAAAATACTCACATTTGTGTTTCCTTTGTCCCACAACACTCCCTTCTCTTCATCTCCCTCCTCCTTCTCTCGCATATCTTCCTCTCCCTCGCCCTTTCCCCTTCATCATGAGGTCTATGAAAGCATCAATCCATTCCCGGCTCTCTGTAGGAGTAGATGATTGGTAGAGGACAGCCCGACACAATGAGAATCCTTTGGTTTCACAACTTGAGTTCATCTTCGTGGAATCACAGGATCTCAAACTTGGTTTTCTTTGAAGATGAAAAACAAAAAGTTTTCTCCACTGGCTACAAAAAAATCCCTTTTAGACTAAACTTAAAACTTACGTGCAATCTTTAAATGTGTATTTGTATATTGTTCGTATCATTATACCACACAATTATTTTCTTCACGATATATTTAAAGTGATTTCTTTTACTTTCTGTCAAGAATTTACGGTTGTTATTTACTTAGAAAGTAGTGCTGAGCGGCGTAGACATAATAAATATCCCAAAACGTAACCAATTATCACTTTATCACAATATCTACAGTAACATTTAAAACACAGTAAAACATTGTTTATTTTTTAGAAGTCGATTAATCTAATGACTATTTCCCATAGTAAATTTAAAATAATGACTCAAAATGTTGGAATTTAAACTTTAAATAAACGTGAATAACCAGATATGAACATCATCATAACAAATACATTAAATAGTAATACGAATATTGTTTAAAAAGGTAAAGGAAAAAGTACAAATAAAGTTTTGAAGTAACTCAAAATAGCAATCAAGGCTCTGAACGTTCAAAATAACCAACGGCACTTGACGCCGCTCGCTGTGTGAGCGCGCTGCCTGTTGAGTGCTTGGTAGCCCCGCTCCCTTGCAGTCAATGCGTGCAGACGCGGAACAGTACGTGCGCTCTGAACGCGCTATTTTAATAAAGTATCGATACTAAAAAGTTATCCGTAGGTTAAAAACGATACGCAGGGTTCTTACACATTTTGACCAATGGATTTCCATGACTTTTCCATGACTTTTTCCATGACTTTAAACCAGGCGCGTCTCTAGGATTTGGATATAAGCCAGTGCGAGCGTTGTCGACGGGGGGGGGGGGGAGGAGGAGGAGGGAGGAGAGTTTCAGATGTATTCTCCTCGTGAAGCTTCTTCTCCATCCAGCTCGCTGCTGCTGGACGGAAGCGCGTGAAGGACACGCGGGAGAACGCGTTGTTTCTACTGGGGGGGGGGGGGGGGTGAGAGTGTGAGTGTGCTCACCTGTGTGCGCGGATGTGTCGGCGCGTATCACGGCAGAGCGATGCGCGTTATGGGAGCGGCGGCGCTGGGCTTAGCCCAGAGGAGTGAAGCAGCGACATTTGTAGACATAGAAACACTCTCAGACAGCAGCTTGCTGTTACGTGCGCCTGCTGCCAGTCTGACTCCGCTGTTTTGGGTGAATGATGTCACGTGCGACCTGGAGGTGTTAACCACTTGTGTACCAAATCTTTTTTTTTTTTTGGGTTGAAAACATTCGGGGCTAATGAAAAAACATTCGGGGCTTTAGCCCCGGGTTTTTTAGCCTAGGGACGCCACTGCTTTAAACCAAATGTCCATGACCAAACTGAAATCTCGGTGTATACATGAAAGTGAGAACATTTAGTATTTAAACAATGAGAATTCCAAAGCATACAGTATACCTTACATGAAACAAATAAATGAGACAATAGTTTGATTTAAAATAAACATTCATATACAAGTTTATTCTTATAAACATTTATATCAATGTTTATTCTTTTAATCAAACGATTGTCCTCTATGTGCAAATACATCTGTTGGACTGTAAATAGTGGTTCAGGCTTTGGTCAGACAGAAAGACATCGGTCCTTCGACATGTTGACCACGTGACTCTTGAAGTGAAGGAGCAACAATGAGCTGATATGAGCGTTTGCTTTCAACACAAGCGTCAAATATCAGGCTGGCATCTTCGGATGATTTAACAGAGCAACGTGAATTGTTAACCTTCAGTGGCCACATTACCTCCACAGTTAAGGCGTCACTTTGTTACAGCATCGGGTATCCGCGCCTGCTTGTTACGGAAAAGAGAGAAGTGCTGCTCGGCGTAGCAGTTGCCCTGGCTGTGGCTCCGCTAGCCGGTGATGGAGGAGCCGTAGCTCCGCTAGCCGTAGCTCCGCTAGCTCAGCGCTGTGACGTCTGCTTCCTTTAGCACGGCTCGTTAATGTCGCCTCTCCCTTGTTTAAATGTCTAATGTGTTGCCACCACACAGAGTAGCCAACATGGATAAATCTACACTTCTCTGGCATAGTAGAATATCCAGACCGCTTCCCGAGCTCTGGCCAGCGAACTTTCTAGTTAAGGTGTGTTCACTTGCAACGAGAAAAGAAAGCGCCACCAGTAAGAGAGCGTATGCCGGCTTATATTTTGAGCGTCTGTCTTTCAAAAACATATTAATTATTTGAAACTCGATGCAAATGAACATGTGAATATAACAAATTTCTATGACTTTTCCAAAACTTTTGTGATTTAAGTTTTTTCCATGACTTTTACAGGTATGGAAATTACCATTTTAAAATTCCATGACTTTTCCAGGTTTTCCATGACCGTACGAACCCTGGATACGGACACACTGTGCAACATTACTGCAGTAGATGTAGCGAGCTGACATTCAAGCTAATCCTAACTCTAAAATATCTGATGACAAATTAACAGGGCAGGTACACCTAAACAAAACAAACACGGTGACTTCTCTGCCCAGATGATAGTCTATCACTGGAAATGGCTTCATAGTCGTCAGTGGATAGAGTCCTACATGTTGGAAGTGAGTCACTGCCCCAAACGAGGGAGGTCCAGTTTCTCAAGATCTTGTTGACAAAAGGAGTGGAATAAATGTCAACGTTACCAAAACCAGAACTAAAATGAGTTCTCTCCTGTGTGAGTTAACATGTGTCTCTTTAAATGACTGCTCCGTGCAAAAGATGTTTTACAGACTGAGCAGCTGAAAGGTTTCTCTCCTGTGTGAGTTAACATGTGTCTCTTTAAAGTCCCCCTCTGTGTAAAAGGTGTTTTACAGACCGAGCAGCTGAACGGTTTCTCTCCTGTGTGAGTGAACATGTGAATCTTCAAAGTTCCCCGATGTGCAAAATATCTTTTACAGACTGAGCAGCTGAAAGGTTTCTCTCCTGTGTGAGTGAACATGCGTTTCTTAAAATCTCTTTTGAGGTGAAATATGTTCCCACATTTAGAGCAGCTTAATGGTTTCTCACATTTAGAGCAAGTTAATAGTTTCGCACTAGAACTAAATTTTGAATCACTGACAGAAACAACATAATTATTCAGAGAGTTTACACCTGATTGAGGTTCTCTGGTCTCCTTCCAAAAAACAGAGTCATCCGTATCTGGTTCTGAAGAGACTCCAGTTTCCTCATCAAGAGCTGGTTCTGAAGAGTCTCCAGTCTTCTTAACAGGATCTGGTTCAGAAGAGTCTCCAGTCTTTTCATCAGGATCTGGAGGTCTATCTGGATCTGGGTTCCTGGCTGGTTCTGGTCCTCTACAATCATCTTCATCAGCTTCTGTTTCCATCTGTTCAGTTTCTCTTTGATGAACCTGAGAGGACTGAGCTTCCGCTTCAGCTTCACTCTTCACAGGAGTGAATGAGAACTTGAAACCAGCCTCCTCCAGCCCTTGAAGCTGCTCTCCCTCCTGAGTGGTCCAGAGTTCCTCATGTTCCTCTTTAATGTGGGGGGGCTCTGGGTTCTCCTGGTCCTCCTGTTCCTCTTTAACGTGAGGGGGGTCTGGATGCACCTGGTCCAGACTGGAGATCCAGACCTGCTGCTCAGAAAGAACCTCTTCTTTAACCACCAATTGCTGCTGCACGTCTGTGGAGAATAGTAGCATACATTCATCCATCTTATGAATCTAGTGTTAAACTGTTCATTATAAAAGAGGTTAATGACTGAAAAATCTGTGAATTAGTTGTGTATGAGAGCAGCATGACCTCTAAATAAAAATAACAACATTACATTTAGCAGACACTTTTATCCAAAGCAACTTACAATAAGTGAATTCAAACTTCAGTACAAACTTAGAACAAGAATAAAGAAAGTAAAATTTCTTCAAGAAAGCCAGACTCCAAAAATACCATAAGTAATATCATGAGTAATTCCATAAGTAATAACAGAAGTAATAACATAAGTAAAAAAATAAGTGCAATTCAAGTGCCACTAAAACGCTCATCTGTTTTTATTAGTGCTGTGAAAAATAACGCGTTAACTCAGTTAATTCAATTACAGGTTTAACTAGTTTTTTTTTTTTTAAACGCATTTAACGCATGCGCAGAATGAGCTTCCAATCCGTCTGTTGTTGGTCGTCGGGACGAAAAAAAAGTCACTTGCAAAATGAGCTTCCAATACACCTCTTCAATCTGAACTCTGTCCGCTCTCATGCAGACGGTCGTGCTGTACATCGGTAATGATCCTTCCGCAGGTTCACCTACGGAAACCTTGTTACGACTTTTACTTCCTGTAGATCAGGGGTCTCAACACGTCGATCGCGACCTGCCAGTCGATCGCGACGTAGTGTTGGTAGATCGCATGACATTAAAAAGATTGGCCCGCCCCCTGACATGTTCTCTAGAGCACGTCTTTGTTCTTTTATTAAACTAAACGTCTGTTGTTGATCGTATCTCCACAGCAGCATGTCATTTCTGTCTCTTCGCGTTGCGTTAACACTTAACGATATCCGTCTCGCGCGCCACAGAGCTCCGTGCGCGCGCATCGGGACCGAGCAAAAAAAAAGTTGATATTTCTTATATGTTTGACACAGTGAAAAACAGCCTGGGGTCAAATTGACCCCAAAGAACACCGACATTAAACATTGAATGGGGTCAAATTGACCCGAAAGGTAACAGGAGGGTTAAACATTCTGTTTAGGATGAAGATGTATTAATGTTCCATATGGAAGAAAACTGCTAAATAACTGCTGAGTTGCAGCACCATTGTATAGAAGAATGTATAAATGTATATATCCGTCTTTTGTCATAAATCTCTATGTTTTCACAAAATATACCGAGAATATCGGTAATATGTGATTAATCCACAAAAACCTGTGATTAACCCGATTAAAATTGTAATCGTTTCACAGCCCTAGTTTTTATTCAAGGAAACGATGCGTTTTTCATTTCCGGCGGAAGATAGAGACTTTCTGCTGTCCTGATGTCATGCGAGCAAATGACAGAGCCGACAGAATTAGTGTACAGAGAGAAGAGGAGAGGATCCAGGATGCAGCCTTGAGGAACGCCAGTAGTGAGAGGGAGAGGAGGCCCAGGACGGAGCCTTGAAAGACCCCAGTCGTGAGAGGAAGAAGAAAGGACCCAGGATGGAGCCTTGAGGGACCACAGTAGTGAGAGAAAGAGAAGGGAACCCAAGACAGAGCCTTGAGGGACCACAGTAGTGAGAGAAAGAGGAGGGAACACAGTAGCGAGAGGGCAAGGTTCAGACACAGAACCATCTTAAAGTTACCCGGTAAGTGCGGTTTTTGAGGTAGGATGGGAAGAGGGATAGTGTAGTGCCTGAAATACCAGGTCATGAAGGGTGGCAATAAGGATCTGGTGGTTGAATGTGTCAGATGCTGAAGAAAGGTCTAGAACAGGGGTCCCCAAACTTTTTCCTAAGAGGGCCACATAACATTTGCCTCGTCTGCTGGGGGGCCAGCCGGGGGGGGGGGGGGGGGGTGCTAGTGAGAATGTGCTCACCTGTGTGCGAGCATCACGGCTGAGCGATGCGCGCGCCACTCGCTGTGAGTGCTGCGCGTGCAGACAGCATTTAACGGAGCGAAGCAGCGCGTGCGCTCTGATCGCTCTTTTAATTAAGTATCGATACTAAAAATATGCTAAATCACATCGTTTTTAACGTACGGGTACTTTGTTAGTATCGCTACACCGTGCAGCGTGACAGCAGCAGATGTAGCGGACTAACATTCAAGCTAACCTAACTTCCCAAACGCTGTGGACATCTGAACGCTGATTGGCCGAGACGCGACACGTCCCGTCAAAGATGTTCTATTGCGAAGAGCACCACTCCACATTTTCTCCACGTCTCACTGCAATCTCAACAGCAGCGGGCCAGGTGAAAAAAATAATAAATCGGAACGCGTCTCTGGTATTGTTCAGGGGGCCGGTCCAAATGGGGAGGTGGGCCGGATCCGGCCCGCGGGCCGTAGTTTGGGGACCACTGGTCTAGAAGGACAGATGAGAGAGAGGCTGCTTTAGCAGTTTGAAGTTGCTCAGAGACAGCAAGGGCAGTCTCTGTTGAGTGGCCGGCCTTGAATACACATTGGTGAGGGTCAAGAAGGTTAAGATGTGGCACAGTAATAATAATAAATAATACTGGATTCCATTTGTAAGGCACTCTTCATCCAAGGACCTCAGAGTGCCCAGAGCCAGTACATAGTTAAAACTATAATTTAAAAAAAGGAATATTTGAAACTAGTCATAAAAGTCAACAAAAAGTGATGAACGCCTTTCTGAATAAAAAGGTTTTTAGGCCAGTCTTAAAGAGTCCAGTGTCTGTGTTGCCCTTAGGATGCCAGGGAGACTGTTCCACAAGCGAGGCGCAGCTGATCAGAAAGCCCGGTCGCCCATGGTGCGGAGCTTGGTGTTGGGGACCCTAAGGAGCGAGCCGTTTGTAGATCTGAGGGTGCGGGTAGATGTTTGGGGAGTAATGACTTTTTGTAGGTAGGGAGGTGCATGTCCATTTGTGCATTTATGGGTGAGTAGTAGGACTTTGTAGTCAATCCGGAATGAGACAGGGAGCCAGTGGAGTGAGTGGAGAACGGGTGTTATATGGTAATATTTCCGGACTTTCATCAGGATCCTGGCAGCGCTGTTTTGGATGTATTGCAGTTTCTGGATGTTCTTGCCAGTGATTCCAGTGAAGAGAGAATTACAATACTCCAGTCTAGAGGAGATAAAAGCATGGACGAGCTGCTCTGCATCTGATGTTGTTAAAGTGGGGCGGAATTTGGAGATGTACAAAGTACAACAAGTACCTGAGATGTGGTACAGTACAAGGTACAACAAGGACCTGAGATGTGTTACAGTACAAAGTACAACAAGTACCTGGGTGTTCACTTGAAGAATAAACTGGATCTCAACAGACCATCTGCTGAGGAGACTGATGTCTGTTTGACCTTCTTTGACTCTGCGGTGGCATCAGCCATCTTTGATGGAGTGGTCTGCTGGAGCAGCAGCATCTCTACAGCTGACAGGAAGAGACTGAACTAACTGGTAAAGAAGGCCAGCGGTGTGCTGGTGTCCATTGGGTACAGTGGATGTCGTGGGAGACATGAGGCTAAGCTCTCATCCCTGATGGACAACACCTCCCACCCCATGCAGGACACTAGCAGCTCTGCACAGCTCCTTCATCCCGCTGTGTGAAGGAGAGGAACCACAAGTCCTTCCTTCTTGCTGCTGTCAGGCTGCACAACCAGCTGACCTCCCAGGAGACAAGACACTTCAACCTGTGCAAAATAGTTATATTTATTCTGTCTGTAAAGATAATATTCAGTTATTGTTGATTATTTATTGTTCAAATTATTATGGTTTATATTACTTGTTTTTTTATTTTCACTATGTTTCTTGTGTTTATTTTACCCGGTTTACTGTTGTAATCTTTTAAATGTCCCCACTGCGGGACTAGTATTGGATATATATCCTGAGAATTAATAGCATAACAAGTACAATATGTATCGCTGAGATGTCGTAGTACAATAAAAGTGCAATATCTACCTGTAAAAAGTAATACAGTAAATATGTACCTCTGAGGTGTGGTACAGTAAAAGTACATTATGTAACCCTGATATGTACTTCAGTAAAACTACAATATGAACCTGTGATAAGTGCTAAATTGAATATGTACCTCTGAGATGTAGTAGTACGGTAAAGGTACAATATATACCTCTTAGATGTAGTAGTATGGTAAAAGTACAATACGTACACCTGATATGTAAGATCTACTGTAAATATGTACCTCTTAACAAGAACAGCCGTCAAAACCATTCAAGTATGGAGCAGGAGACGCTGTTTTCAGGTCTGGTGACATACCGGCAGACAAAAGTGACCTGAAGAACCTGAACAAGGGCATCAGGGAGGCCAAACGCAGATATAATGCATTGAAGTCACTTTGAGAATACTGACCCCCGGAGCATGTGGAGAGGAATAAAAACCTTGACTGATTACAAGAGCAGCACCACACAGGTCAGTCAGGACAATGACCTCCCTGACACACTGAACCGCTTCTTTGCCCGCTTTGATAGACACCACAGTGGAGCAACAGCTGAGAAGACCCCCAGCCCAAGGAGGAGGAGCAGACACTCTTCCTCCAGCACCACCAGGTGAGGTCTGCTCTGGGGAGGATCAACATCAACAAGGCAGCGGGACCAGACAAAGTGTCGGACCGCACACTGAAGACCTGTGCTGAGCAGCTGGCCGGGGTGTTCACGAACATCTTCAACCTCTCCCTGCAACAAGCTGCAGTCCACAGCACCAATGTCCCTGTCCCAAAAAAGACAGCAGTCCCCTGACTCAACGACTACCGCCCAGTCGCCCTGACCCTGTCATCACCAAGTGCTTCGAGAAGATGATACTGTCTCACTGTACCCTGCAAATAGATCAACAGAGGACGCGTTCTCCATCACCCGTCATACAGCCCCGTCTCACCTGGAGCACCCCAACACATACGACAGGATGCTCTTCATTGACTTCAGCTCTGCCTTCAACACCATCATCCCCCATAAACTGGTCCACAAACTCAAAACCCTTGGACTTTCTACATCACTGTTCATGGATTCTTGACTTTCTATCCAACAGACCACAGAAGGTGAGGATAGGAACAGGACATCAACAACCACCATCTTGAACACTGGTGCACCTCAGGGCTGTGTGCTCAGCCCGGCCCTCTTCACCCTCTTCACCCAGAACTGCTCGCCCATCTATTCTTCGAACACAATAGTGAAGTTTGCTGACGACACCACTGTGGTGGGTCTCATCTCCATCAATGATAAGACACACCACAGACAGGAAGTCAAACATCTGACTGAGTGGTGCTCAGACAACAACCTGGTCCTGAACACCAGCAAGAACAAGGAAGTCATACTGGACTTTAGGAGATCCAGGAAAACCACACCCTCTCCACTCGTCATAAGTGGGGAGGAGTTGGAGAGGGTGGACAACATCAAGTTCCTGGGTCTCCATATTACCAAAGATTTCACTTGGTCCCTAAGCACATCACACACCTGGTGAAGGCCCAGCAGAAGTTCTTCTTCCTGAGGAAGCTAAAGCCAGCTGGCCTGCCCCCTGAACTTCTGGGTAACTTCTACAGGAATGTAATAGAAAGCATCATCTGCCAGTGCTTCACTGTGTGGTGGTCCAGCTACAGCAAGTACAATATGTACATGTGAGTTGTAGTACAATAAAAACACAATGTCTACCTGTGAGATTTAGTACATTCAAAGTACAATATGTACCTGTGAGATGTACTACAGTAGACATACAATGTGTATCTCTGTGATGAAGTACAGTAAAAGTACAGTAAAAGTACAGTAAAAGTACAATATGTACCCGTGAGATGTTAGGAGCAACAACATGTTCTGCACATGCATTGGATGTGATGTTATAGACCAGTGGTCGCCAACCCGTCGATCGCGATCGACCGGTCGATCTCGGAGACGTTCCCTGTCGATCTCCAAAATAAAATGAAAATAAAATCAGAAACACATTGTTCCTCGTTCTCGAACATTTTCTGAAGTGTCTTCTGAAACGTTTTCTTCCTGACTGCAACATCGACGTCAGAAAAGATCTCCGCCTGATTTTAATGAACGCCTGAAAACGGGTTCTCTGACAGCGGTGTTCTCAGCTGTGCGCCCCCAAAGAGGGGAGCGTAGGACTACAGGTGAGGCGCAGGGGAAATGCAGAAAGACCTTTATTCATAACTTTACATATTACACAAGTTCAAAGTACAAGGACATATAACTACGTCATCAATAAATAAAAGTTGTAATGCCTGTCCCTTAGTGTAAATGTTTACGTTACGGCATGAACAAATTACGCCTGCGCATGCGCAACTGCCGAGATTCTTGGCGACTTGCCAGGTACTACCTCCGTGAGTTTGGCTTTTCTGCTGTTGTCCTTCAAAACAAAAGCTCAACATTGAGCTTTTTTTCTTGTCTGATGGAGCAATCTGGTTTACTTGAAAGTGATTGCAATTGTATTTATTCTATTATTTGAAAAAGCACAGTTGCACGAGTCACAAATGGGGATCTCATATTTATTATTATTATAATTATTTAAATCTGAGGATGTCTGTAGAGCTGATGTGAACGTATTCACCAACGGGCTGACTTCAGAACCAGTCCCAGATGAGAAAACGTTCATGAATACCAAATTTGCCCCGAAAAACCCATCAGTGAAGTTGAGAAAATCACCAAATCAAAGACCAGGAGCTGGATTACTGACAGACAGCTCACAAACTGCCTCAGACTGTCTGTCTGTGTTTATGAACTAACTACAAGCTCACAGACAGAGTTCAGTCACAGCCATCACACTGACTGGAGTCACATGACTTGATGGCATTATGATGAGAGCTGATCTTACATGAGTTGCACTGACTGATCATGTTGTCATTGTCGTGTTGTAATGTAAATAAATACAACATTTATATTGGTAGTTCATCCAGCTGCTCATTGCAAATGTGTTTTTTCTTGTTCATATTGTGTGCGGTGAACAAATATCTTACTTTTTATATTGCACTTAAATTCTGTGTTCCTGGTCTCATCAACTTGAAAGCTGGACCAAAGTGTTTTGATTTCATTCAATTAGAATTAGGCCAAATAAAAAGCCTCAAGTCATAAGTCTAGTCTGGACAGTCGTTTTCTCTCAATGCCTCAATAGGTAGATCTTGCCGGTCATGAAGGCGGAGGTCAGGGATCTTGGGCTCAAAAAGGTTAGTGACCACTGTTATAGACAATATGTCAATGTGTTTGTCCGGGAGTTGGCAAAGACAGATGTGGAGGGAGGTTGTTGTCTTTAATCCCGGACCCAACTCAGGTTTATTTGTGAAACTGTTGGTTACAATTAAATCTATGTGAATTGAACTCTGATCCAAACTCTCCGTGTCCTGTGGGTGTTTGATTACTGAGGTCCAGTGTGTGAGTATCCTGTGGAGTCAGAATCTATCCAGAAGGAAGACATCCAGCAAAAACAAATTCCATCAGTAATACCATCAGTAATACCATTACTGCTGCTCGTTGCACAAATTAGAAGCAAGAACCATAAACAGTCTTGATTTTGTTGAGTGATTGTACTGTGATATAGTACATTACAAATACAATATGTACCTCTGTGATGTAGTACAGTAAAAGGACAATATGTACCTGTGAGACGTATCGGAGTAAAAAGTATGACCGTGTTTAAATACTGCAGTACAGTACCTGTCACTCTACCTCAGTACATGATGTGAATACTTCGTCCAGAACTGGTTCCATCAGGTTAAAGTGATAAACAAAAAGAAAAGAACCAACCTGCTCGTTGTAACCGGACTTCCGGGTTGAACACAGCCTCTTCTAGTTTAGGGTGTCGCTCGTTCTCCTCTTTTGAACTAGAAAGTTCCTCCTCGTACTCTGCTATCGTTCTTTCAAACAGCCCACATATCTCTTCAGCAGCCGCAGCTAGTCGCTGGTTGACTAAACGTCTTAGCATTTGGACTTTAGACATTTTCACGAGCTCACAGAAACGTTTCCTCCAGACAACTCGCTCGGCTCCGCTCGGGTCCGTGTATCTCCTGCTGGCACGCTGACGTCATGAGCTCCGCAGGACACGAGGAGACAATGCGGACGTTTCCAATGAAGCGGAACAACACAGGGTCACGTGGACATAGTGGGTTATGAAACACACCGTTTAGTCTCCATGAAGAGTAACTGCGACTCGCTCCGTGTGGCAGAGTTCCGTCTCGTATTCTTCCCGTTGCCACGCGACGCTAGCTTCTTGAGTCTGAGGTTACATTTTCTACAAAGTCCACTTCAACAAGTGTGTCCACACATCCGGGCTCTGGTGGGTAGTGATGTGTCCTTTGTCTCGAGGCTTCCAAGCGTGTGTCGAGGCGCCAGGAAGATTTGTTGTGAATCGGGTGTCAAGGCGCCTGTTGATGACGTATGTGATGGCAATACCGCTGTACCATGTGACTAATTCAGAATAAGGTTCGTATTTGGTCCGCGATTAGAATTAAAAGTGTCATTATAGCGCAACGGATTCCCAATCACATTCTGTGGACACTGGACTTTATTGCGCATTTATTTGCAAAGTATTCAAGCTTCTTTTTTTCCGATGGAAGCAGCAAGAAAGACGAGAGTTCCCCTATCTGGAGCATTTTGAGCTGATCTCTCCTTGTAAGTATTACGAGTATGGTGAAGATTCTGTCTACCCAGCTTCATCTGTGCCCTGTGAAAGGGTATTTTATAAGCACTGTGGAAATGTTGATATTTTTTAAATAAAGATGTCTGCAGCTCCTTATAGGAAACATCCTCACTTCTATGGAGGACTGAAAATGACTTAAGTGTAAATAAATAAATGAATGCATTAATAAATACAGGAATAAATAAATAAATGCTTAAATAAATGTATAAATAAATAAATGCTTAAAAAATAATTAAATACAGGAATGAATACATATAAGTTATAACTCAACAGGACATCATTAAATAAATATATTTCTACATTTCTGTATTTCTTCATATATTTATATCTCTATTTATGTGTCCACACGTATTTCTTCATTTATTCATGTGTATGACATTTATGTTTCCTTGTATGGAAATGAGTTGGGGCGGTCAGAACCTCATTGTTAAACAGGATTGGTCAAATCGGGGAGCAAGACAGAAGCAATCGATCCCTAGCACTTGGACCTGTAGACGAACAGCGTTTATTATGCGTTCTTGTCTGTACATTCTAAATACTACTGTTGTAGAGTCACGGAATGTAATTTAAGGATGTTTTCAGCCGAGAAGTTAGTAGTTTAAGCATCAAATCTGTGGTTGGTTTATCGAGATTCAGCCTAAGGATATGCGACGGAGACTTGAGGTCCTGCTCGCGGGACCTCTGAGCTCCGGGCGCTCAGCGCGCTGTGTGACCGCCGAGAGTAGCCTGATCTCGGCAGGACTTTTTGAAATGCTCCGCTGGCTCTGACGTCTCCGTAGCGGCTAAACATGAGATATAATTAGGTTTTGGAGGGCAACGAGCACAGAGTTTATTATTTATTAAAAGATAACGTTACGTCAATTTGACTGAGGGTTAAGATTCATAACTTCATATTGTAGCGACCCTGGGTCAGGAAAGCTACGAGACGTTGGAGAGTTATTATCGTTTATTCGTAGTCTACGCCAAACAACAGTGAACACCGCAACACATTCTACTCCACTGTAAAGTATTTTACAGTGAATAATTGGAGTAAATTCATGAGCAAGAACAGTTGATGTGGTGACGTCACAAGACCAGAAAGACCGTCCTGCGTCCTCGAGAGTCTGGACTCCCAAGACCAGACTCTAAAAGAACACAAGTCTGTACTCAGTGTACTTGAAATTGATAAACGGCTGAAGTCAAAAAGCTGTCTCGGCTAACTTCTGCTAACGGTGAGCTGAGCGAGCCAACATCAGCATCATGTGCCAGGCAGAAGTAGTAGAGCATAACACACCAGGTGCATTTCACTCCAGTGACCAATCATGCTTAGGGGATACATAGAATACCTTTAATGATAAAGCAATTCACAACATGTAATGAGTTAATAGAAATACATTCATGTATCATAGAAGTACATTCAGAGTGAAAAAAAGTCAAATAGAATAGTAAAAAGAACAAGATTTTAAAAAAAAATGTAAAAGGTGTTACAAAAGACAGGCATCATGGTTGTAAGAAAAGCTTAAAAGGTCATCCATGGATTAACAATCCAATGTGATTTAGCTTTAGAGGATGTTGGGGTCTTAAATGGTTTACTATATACATCTCCTCTATGCTTTGTGGGGGTAACAGTGTCTGTAAAGGCCTCAGTACCCTTCATCTTATTTTCTGCAACAGTCTTGCAGACCAGTGTGTTGGGGATGGCCGATAGTGGAACATTTAATCCTGCAAGTGTTTTTTAGTTTTTTTTAAACCGACCAACCAGCTGGTTTAGAGCTGTCTAAAACATTTTGGGCAGCAGTGACCCTTTTACCAAATCATACAAGTGTGAACCTCTAACCAGTTGCTTATTGATGATAACCCCCCCCCCCCACCCCTATCTGTCCAGGATGTGGTATTGTTTGAATTGGTTAAACCGTTACAAATAGATTCAGCATGTATTTTGCTATTTTTAGGCATGTGCTTTATAACATGCCCCAGAATCAGATCCTTTTTAGGGGCCTCGTCATAATCATAAGCCTCCTGTGCATCTTTGGAGGCGATGAGACTTGAGCCATCATGACTCTCCAGGAGGTAGTGATAGAGTCAAGACATTCTTCTCGCGTTCACCTTGTCTCACAACCCCCAAGTATCTTTGTAAAATACCGGCATATTTGTTAGCCTTTTCATACATGTCTATCTTGAGCCAAGTGTCCTCCTATCTCCACAGTAACAACCTTCTTGACCCTCACCAGTCTGGATTCAAGGCCGGCCACTCGACAGAGACTGCCCTCCTTGCTGTCTCTGAGCAGCTTCACACTGCTAGAGCAGCCTCTCTCTCCTCTGTCCTTATCCTTCTAGACCTTTCTGCAGCAGTTGACACCGTGAACCACCAGATCCTTATCTCTTCTCTTCAGGACCTGGGGATCTCAGGCACTGCACTCGCTCTTTTCTCTTCCTACCTCAACGACCGCACTTACCGGGTAACTTGGAGAGGATCTGTGTCTGATCCTTGTCCTCTCACTACTGGGGTTCCTCAAGGCTCCGTCCTGGGTCCCCTGCTCTTCTCTCTGTACACAAATTCTCTCGGCTCTGTCATTCGTTCGCATGGCTTCTCCTACCATAGCTATGCTGATGACACCCAACTGATCTTCTCTTTTCCACCGGCCGAAACACAGGTGGCGGCGCAAATCTCTGCCTGTCTGACCGACATCTCTCAGTGGATGTCTGCTCACCACCTGAAAATCAACCCTGACAAGACTGAGCTACTATTCCTTCCAGGGAAAGGCTCCCCCACCCATGACCTGACTATCACCTTCAACAGCTCAGTGTTGGCCCCTACCCTGACTGCCAGGAACCTCAGGGTGACACTAGACAGTCAACTCTCCCTGATGGCCAACATCGCTGTGACGACGCGTTCCTGTAGGTACATGCTGCACAACATCAGGAGAATACGGCCTCTTCTTACTCAGAAGGCGGCACAGGTTCTGGTCCAGGCTCTGGTCATTTCACGCCTTGACTACTGCAACTCCCTCCTGGCTGGTCTACCTGCTAAGGCCATCCGACCTCTGCAGCTCGTCCAGAATGCAGCAGCTCGACTGGTCTTCAGCCTCCCGAAATTCACCCACACCACTCCGCTCCTCCGCTCTCTTCACTGGTTACCGGTGGCTGCCTGCATCCGTTTCAAAACATTGGTTCTGGCATACCGTGCTCTAAACGGATCGGGCCCCGTCTACATCCGGGATATGGTCACACCGTACACCCCGGCACGTTCGCTCCGCTCGGCAACAGCCAATCGACTTGTGACTCCTGCACCTCGAGCTAATCACTCGAAATCCAGACTGTTTGCTGTCCTGGCTCCTCAGTGGTGGAATGAGCTCCCCACTGACATCAGGACA
This sequence comes from Pseudoliparis swirei, assembly GCF_029220125.1. Lineage (NCBI taxonomy): Eukaryota > Metazoa > Chordata > Actinopteri > Perciformes > Liparidae > Pseudoliparis > Pseudoliparis swirei. The sequence goes on along the minus strand of NC_079398.1, from coordinate 23,590,741 downwards.
GCAGAAAGTCTCTACATCTTCCGCCTGAGACTGAAAACACATCTTTTCCGACTACATCTGGATTAAAACACAGATTTGCACTTCAGTGGCACTGGGATAGCACTTATTATGGTACTTTTGTAGTTCGACTGAGTTGAGGAAATGTTACTTTCTGTATTCTTGTTGTTCTTAGTTTGTACTCTTGGTTGAAATGCACTTATTGTAAGTCGCTTTGGATAAAAGCGTCTGCTAAATGACATGTCATGTAATGTAATGTCTGTATCAGGCCACCAGTCTAATAAATGTCTTCTTCTTCTTTAACCCTTGTGTTGCCTTAGGGTCATTTTGACCCGAATCAATATTACACCCTCCCCCTGCCTTTGGGTCATTTTGACGGAGGGGCAACGAGTGTGAAAAACAAAGGCTTTAAATATTAATAACTGTTTTAAATGTAGTCAGGCTGGACATTGAGCTTATCCACCACAGGGTTAGCAGTCTCAGTCAGGACCGCTCCAGTACTCCCATAACGTCTATCCCCGCCATAACAAGCACTCAATACTCAGCCACAAGGCAATAGTGAACCACGGCACCAGGCCCGGACCAGAGACACAAAATTAGGGCTGCCTAGATCCAACAGCTGACAGCGAACTGTATCCACCGAACAGAAATGTGCCACACCCACTAGTCAGCCAATGATTCAACTGGAGACTAAAGAGACACTGAAAAAGAAAGCAAGGGTCTGGTGGGGCAGGGTAGATGATGATGACCTCACATCACATGGCATGACACCCTCCACCAATGGAGACGTTGGTTCAAAGTCCTGCATCCGTACTCGCCACCAGGGGACGAAAAACATTGTACTTTTCACGACTCCCTGATAAAATGAGATCTGGGATCCTGGAACACGAGTGAGATTTGTGGAAACACAACAGGGAAGGCTCGGGAGATCGATGCAGAGAAGCAAGGAGTAGCAGCGGCTGTTGAAGGACACCAGAGTTGCAGGTTGTATGCACTGGTTGACACCTCAGCTCCACATCAGTGTTGGTCCAGAGTGGAGGCAAAGAGAAGAACAATGGTGAAAACAGGGGTTGACCATCAGTAATATTATAAGTAATACCATCAGTAATACTACAAGTAATACTATAAGTAATACAATAAATAATACCATAAAGGGAGAGCGGAGACGTTGGGGTCATCCTCCAAGTTATGCTGAGGCAGTCGTGGATAAAGAAGAGAACTCCACAACGATTTTTTAAATAGTATATTTAATTGCAAAGTCAGATATCACATTTTAGTTGGAGCTGGTCTAGAGAGCAGCTCCCTGTTTTCTGTAATTCTGCTCCACAGCTGCACCTGTGTTCCCTCATCGACCATCAGCGTGTGCGGACCACCCACTGTGTTGGACCTCGCCATCGGAGAGGAGCTGTTCACAGAGGAGTATCGTGCACCTTCAACATATTGATGGAAATTGAGCAAACATAAAAGTCTGAATTGTTAATGATTGAAACAATGTAGATGAGATGTTTAAACTTGATTCTGCTCTTTTTATCGAGGTTTTGAGGAAGGCAGAGGAAGGAGATCTGGAGTTGAGGAGCATGCTGGGAAACGGGACACACAGGGACATACATAGACAGACATTGAGACAATCCACATATTACATTAATCACAACATTTCAGGATTATGAGAGTTTTACCGGTGTGATGAATACACTGACAGTGTTATTTAGTTTTCTTGAGAAGCAGGGATGAAAGGAGGGAGTGATGTTTTTTCTTTCACAGGGACACTAAATGAGAAATAATTAAAATTTGTATAGAGATGTTTAAGGTGTCACTCAGAGACAATCGACACATGATTTCTAAATGAAAGTACATCATAAAGTAATGTTTTCCAATATTTGACATTTCTTTAAAGCAGATCATTACACGTCCTTACAAAAATGATACTGCATTCTTGTTTTTGGTAACCTCTGCTATGATTATTTTCATTTGATATTACAATACTGACTTTCAGAAAACGAAAGTTAAAGTCAGCTAAAAATAAATATTGGTAATATTTTTCCAATATTTGAATTTGTATTAAAGCAGTTCATTACTAGTCCTAACAAAAATTATTCCAATTAAACCTGAAACTTCAATTTTCATAGAAGTTTCATCATTATTTTCTTTTAACCAGTAACATATACACTACTATTTACACATCTGAACAAAAGCTCACATGTGTTGCCTTTATTATAACATCAATCTCATTCAAATAGCTTGTGTGGTTGCAGAGGTACACCCTTTTTAGATTGGGTACGTTTTTTTTCTAGCAAAAGCCTAAACAGAAGCTGGGGTAAATTAATCTACTAACTTCTCACCTGAAAACATCCTAAAATTAAATTCCGTGACTCAACAACAGTAGCATTTAGAATGTACAGACAAGAAACAAAATAAGAATAAAACAAAATAAGACAATCACTCAAAACAAGTCAGTTCCTCACCGCACCAGGAAAGTACAGTAACTGTAATTGTATCACACAAAATGCACGTCACTGGACCGATAACTGATGAAATACATTCCGACATATTCTTGGTGGAGGAACTCAACAAAGCTCAGCAGACTGGAACGCTATGACAGCAGCTACAAGCACAACAGGAACAATCAGGGGTTCATAAAATACCTGATGACAAATTAACAGGGCAGGTAAACCTAAACTAAACAAACACGGTGACTTCTATGCCCAGATAATATTCTTTTACTGGAGATGGCTTCGTAGTTAGTGGATAGAGTCCTCCCAGTTGGAAGTGAGTCACTGTCAATAAATGTCAACTTTACCAAATATAGAACTCAAATTAGTTCTCTCCTGTGTGAGTTAACATGTGACTCTTTAAATGACTGCTCCGTGCAAAGGATCTATTGCAGACTGAGCAGCTGAAAGGTTTCTCTCCTGTGTGAGTCAGTATGTGACCCTTCATATTTGACTTGTGGTTAAAGGTTTTATCACAGAATGAGCAGCTGAAAGGTTTCTCTCCTGTGTGAGTTAACATGTGTCTCTTTAAATGAGCCCTCAGTGTAAAAGATCTTTTACAGACCGAACAGCTGAACGGTTTCTCTCCTGTGTGAGTTAACATATGACTTTTTAAATGAGCCCTCAGTGTAAAAGATCTTTTACAGACCGAGCAGCTGAAAAGTTTCTCTCCTGTGTGAGTTAACATGTGAGTCTTTAAATGACTGCGCCGTGCAAAAGATCTATTGCAGACTGAGCAGCTGAAAGGTTTCTCTCCTGTGTGAGTCCGCATGTGACCCATCATATTTGACTTGTGGTTAAAGGTTTTATCACAGACTGAGCAGCTGATAGGTTTCTCTCCTGTGTGAGTTAACATATGTTTCTTCAAAGTTCCTCCCTCTGTAAAATAACTTTTACAGACCAAGCAGATAAAAGGTGTCTCTCCTGTATGAGTTAACATGTGTTCTGTTTGTCTTTGATGAACCTGAGAGGACTGAGCTTCCTCTTCGTCAGCTTCAATCTTCACAGTCGTGAATGAGAACTTGAGACCAGCGTCCTCGAGCAATTGAAGCTGCTCTCCCTCCTGATTGGTCCACAGTTCCTCCTGTTCCTCTTTAATGTGGGGGGGCTCTGGGTCCTCCTTGTCCTCCTGTGCCTCTTTAATGTGGGGGGACTCTGGATGCACCTGGTCCAGACTGGAGCTCCAGACCTGCTGCTCAGAAAGAACCTCTTCTTTAACCACCAATAGCTGCTGGACGTCTGTGGAGAATAGTAACATACATTTATACATCTTATGAATCTCATATTAAACTGAATTATTCAAGAGGTTTATCACTGACAAATCTGCGAATTAGGTGTATGAGTGAAGCATGACCTCTTAATAAAAAGAACAGTACATGTAATTTAGCAGACACTTTTATCCAAAGCGACTTACAATGAGTGAATTCAACCATCAGTATGAACTCATAACAACAAGAATAAAGAAAGTAACATTTCTTGAAGAAAGCCAAACTCCAAAAATAACAAGTAATACCATGAGTAATTCCATAAGGAATATCATAAGTAAGTGCCATTCAAGTGCCACTGAAATGGTAATCTTTTTTTATTCGTGTGTTTTTAGTTTCCGGCGGAAGATGTAGACTTTCTGCTGTCCTGATGTCATGCGAGCAAATGACAGCACAGAGAGAATTAGTGTACAGAGAAGAGGACCCAGAATAGAGCCTTGAGGGACCCCAGTAGTGAGAGGAGGGGACCCAAGAAAAAGCCTTGAGGAAGCCCAGTAGTGACAGAAAGGGGAGGGAACCCAGAACGGAGCCTTGAGGGACCCCAGAAGTGAGAGGGCAAGGTTCAGACACAGATCCTCTCCAAGTTATCCGGTAAGTGCGGTATTTGAAGTAGGATGGGAAGAGCGAGAGTGTAGTGCCTGAAATACCAGGTCATGAAGGGAGGAAATAAGGATCTGGTGGTTCAATGTGTCAAATACTGAAGAAACCTGGGCATTGTACAGCCCGCGGGATGATTCTGACCGGCCTGCGAAAGATTACATGATAATTAGAAAATAAAACATTTTCTAATTATCTTATGGGTGGACTAAAACCGCATTGCTTTTATTTTGAATCCCATTTATTCCACAGTGCACGGAATCGTGCACGTCAACTGTGCACTTGGAATGCGTGTGATTGACAACCTGTCTTCCTTCTGTGTCACCCCTGACCTGTCTACCTTCCTTGTCACCTCTGAAAAATGCGAAAATGTCGGCTCATGCGAAAAAGAGGAAAGTGGATGCCGAAAGCTGGTTTGTGGGGAGCATGTCGCCGTGTTTAAAGAGTACAATTTGAAACGGCATTACGAGACGAAACATGCGGAGAAATACAAAAACTTGACTGATGCCGAACGAGCGCGGACATCAACGGATTTACAAGCAAAGCTAGAAAAACAACAAGGCTGTTTTACAAAGCTGCATGCAGCCAGAGATGCCGCGACCAGAACCAGCTTTGTGATAGCCCACAAAATCGCCCAGAACAGTAAGCCATTCTCGGAGGGGGAGTTTGTGAAAGAGTGGATGGTCGAGTCTGCAGCCCAGAGAAAACAGAAGCGTTTGAAAACATCCCGCTGTCCCGCCACACCGTGACGAGAAGGGTGGAGGACATCGCAGAGAATTTGGAGTTTCAGCTGCAAAGTGAAGTGGGAAGCTTCGAATTTTTCTCTTTGGCTTTGGATGAAAGCTGTGACGTCCGTGACACAGCCCAGCTGCTCATATTTCTCCCGGGGATAACGCGCGAGGACAACATCCTTCAAGCTTACGGAGGCGCTGGCAGCAATGCGGCCAATGAAAGGAACCACAACGGGGAGTGATCTGTTCACCGAGGTAAACGCATGCATGGACAAACTGGGACTCGAATGGGACAGACTGGCAGGTGTCACTACGAATGGATGTCCGAATTTGACACGGAAAAATGTTGGGCTTTTGAAAAGAATGCAAGATAAAGTGAGTGAACAAACAAAGTTACAATTCATTTCAAGGCAACTAGGCAGCAACAATCTCGAACACATGAAAACCCGGAAAGAAGTCAAACCATCAGCTGATCACCGGCACAGGGACTCATCCATGTTAGGAGCACTGCATGATGAATTTTCAAGGCCTTTAAGATTTCAAAATGGTTGAGGATGAAATGCAGCTGGTTTCCTCTCCCTTTACCTGCAGTGTTGATCGTGCACCTAATGATGTTCAGCTTGAACTCATTGACCTGCAGTCTGATTCACTACTGAAAGAGCACTTTACGTCAGCATCACTGCTAGAGTTCTACTCTGCTCTCAAGGAGGAGAACTTTCCAAACACGAGGAGACATGCTCAGAAGATGTTGGTTCCCTTTGGATCCACCTACATATGTGAACAGACATTCTCAGTCATGAAGTTTACCAAATCCAGGTACAGATCCTCTCTCACTGATGAACATCTGTCAGCTGTGCTTCGCATCTCCACCTCAGACATTCAACCTGACGTTGATCGACTTGTTAAAGCTCAACAGAGACTGGATTTCTCAAACTGAATGAAAAAAAAGAACTGAAGAACACTAACATGTGTGAATATAACAAGTGAAATGGGACACTTGATCCCTTTCTTTTTGTTTTTTTTGCACAGTTCTGAAAACATTAAATGTTTAATATAGGCATGTAAAGTCAAAAAGGCTACAAAACTGGGACACTTTCTTTTACACAGTTCAGTGACATGTCTTATTTACTTTGGCTACAAAGATGATGTGATGTCTTTAGAAAACTAAGAAAATCTTTGTTTCAATAGTATATGAAACTCTAAATGCTCTTTGTTATTAATGTGACTGAAAATGAGTCAATAATTCACATTTTGTTTATCAATTTGGACATTATATTTGAATAAATGATATTTTTGAAAGCTAACTTCACCTTTTAATTGCCAAATAATAACATACACTCTTACCAGCGGTCAAAACAATGCCATTTACTGCTTTTTAGATAGAAATAAAATGTATATTATGCATAATTGAGTTCGGCATTTTGGCCCGGCCCACCAAAATATTTTCAGTTGCTCATTTGGCCCCCTGGGAAAAATAATTGCCCACCCCTGGTCTAGAGGGATAAGGACATATGAGAGAGAAGCTGCTTTAGCAGTGTGAAGTTGCTCAGAGACAGCAAGGAGGGCAGTCTCTGTTGAGTGGCCGGCCTTGAATCCAGATTGGTGAGGGTCAAGAAGGTTGAGATGTGGTACAGTACAAGTACCTGGTTGTTCAGTTGAACAATAAACTAGATCACACTCGTGCACTTTACAAAAACGGACAGAGCAGACCATCTGCTGAGGAGACTGATGTCTTTTTGACCTTCTTTGACTCTGCGGTGGCATCAGCCATCTTTGATGGAGTGGTCTGCTGGAGCAGCAGCATCTCTACAGCTGACAGGAAGAGACTGAACTAACTGGTAAAGAAGGCCAGCGGTGTGCTGGTGTCCATTGGGTACAGTGGAGGTCTTGGGAGACATGAGGCTAAGCTCTCATCCCTGATGGACAACACCTCCCACCCCATGCAGGACACTAGCAGCTCTGCACAGCTCCTTCATCCCGCTGTGTGAAGGAGAGGAACCACAAGTCCTTCCTTCCTGCTGCTGTCAGGCTGCACAACCAGCTGACCTGCCAGGAGACCACAACACACTTCAATCACTTCATGCTCTGCAACATATATACACTGTGCAAAATAGTTATATTTATTCTGTTTGTACAGAAAATATTCAGTTTGCTTACCAGCCTCATGTGGGAGTGGACGACGCCATCATCTACCTGCTGCAACGAGCTCAGTCGCACCTGGATGGAACCGGTGTCTCTGTGAGAGTCACTTTCTTTGACTTCTCCAGTGCATTTAACACCATCCAGCCACTGCTGCTGAGTGAGAAGCTGGCGCCGTGGCCGTGTGGACGCCGTCCACCATCTCGGCAGACCACAGTTTGTCAGAATGGGCGTGTGCTGTCTGGAGCGGTGGTCAGTGATGTTGAGCCCCCACAGAACTGTTCTGTCTCCTTCCTCTTCACCCTGTACACCAGTGACTTCAGTACAACACGGAGTCATGCCATCTGCAGAAGTACTCTGATGATTCTGCAGTGGTCGGGGTGGGAGGGGGGGGGAGGGAGGAGGAGCAGCAGTGTGTGAGTGTGTAAGTGGGGGATCTGACCCACCTGCGGCTGAACGTGGCCAAGACCAGAGAGATGGTGGTGGACAGGAGGAGGCGGCAGCTCCTACACCTCTGAGTGTCCTGGGAGGGACACATGGAGGAGAGAGTACCTGGGCGCTCCCATCGACAGCCGACTGAACTGGAAGGCCAACATCAACGCTGTGAAGGGAAGGATGAGTCTTTTTTTTTTGAGAAAGAAAGCTTTTCAAACGTGTGCAGCAAGATGGAGAGTATTATACCAGTCGGGTTGTGTCAGTGTGCTGCACTTTGCCATTGTCTGCTGGGGGCAGCAGCCGGGCCGGTGACACCAGCCGTCTTAACAAAGCACCTGGAACAGGTGGTGGAGGGAGGACGTTGAAGAAACTGGTGTCCTTTGACAACCCGACCACCCTCTCCACCACCTCACAGGGACAGAGGAGTACTTTCTCCAGACCTCTCCTCACGCCGCTGCCACAAGGAGAGATACAGGAGAACATTCTGCCGACGGCTATGAGGCTCTACAACAGTTCACCTCTTGCCAGATCACTTCTTATATTTTGTGTTTTTTATTTTATTTTTATTTTTATTTTTTATTCTTGTGTTGCTGCTACTGGCTCGACAAATTTCCCCTTGGGGATTAATAAAGTATATTTCTATTCTTCTTCTTCTTCTTCTATTATTTACTGTTCAAATTATTATTGTTTATACGACTTGTTTTTTTATTTTGACTATGACTTGTGTTTACTTTACCCCGTTTGCTGCTGTAATCTTGTAAATGTCCCCACTGCGGCATTAGTATAGAACGATATATATATATATATATATATATACAGTGCATCTGGAAAGTATTCACAGCGCTTCACTTTTTCCACATTTTGTTATGTTACAGCCTTATTCCAAAATGGATTAAATTCATTATTTTCCTCAACATTCTACACACAACAACCCATAATGAAAACAGTTTTTTGCAAATCTGTTAAAAATAAAGAACGAAAACATAACATGTACATAAGTATTCACAGCCTTTGCCATGACACTCAACATTTAGCTCAGGTGCATCCTGTTTCCACTGATCATCCTTGAGATGTTTGATTGGAGTCCACCTGTGCTAAATTCAGTTGATTGGACATGATTGAGAAAGGCACACACCTGTCTATATAAGGTATCACAGTTGACAGTGCATATCAGAGCATAAACCAAGCCATGAAGTTCAAGGAATTATCTATAGAGCGTATTCACTCACGTGACCACAACAAACTCTGGCGGCCATGTTGGGGTCCCACCACGGCATTGTTTTGCTTGTTTGTATGCCGCTCTTCCCTTAGAAATGACCATTATATCCTGAAGGAGACACGATTTCAGTTCAAAGCGGTGTGCCTTGTGATTATGGTACTGTGCCTCATTGTTGGATGTGGGACTAATGATTCAGAATATGGGTTTATCAGCTCAACAAGACAGGCTATTACTTCAACTTGTCATGCATCTACTTCGGCTTCACTCGGCGTATGAGCGTTAGGACTATTCTGTTGATACATCGGGTTGTGGGCACGTTTCCATTGACACTCGTCAATAATCTCTTTTTGCTTTTTTCGCCGAACGAAAATCAATGTCTTTCACTTGCGCAAAAGGAACTGTGGATGGAAACTTGGGAGGAAGCCATGAACATGGCAACTCCGTCGGGCGATGTCTGCCTTTACTCTGATTCATTTCAAGGTAAAATAAAACACTGGCTCCATGGGAACAGCACTCAGCATAGCCAAACAGTCACTGCTGGTCCTGAATGAGCGCTGGAAGCGGCTTCATCCAGACACTCGTCCTGGAGGCGGAGCTATGCGACTACGGATCATAGTATGAACCCAGACACGGGGCGCTTGATGTTCCGACATGTGTGGTATTTCCACAACAAGTATAACGCAGAAATAGTTGTTAATGTCCCATGGTCGATAGCGGAAATGAAAACTGTTTTACAGGAATGTGACCGGGCTCTGTGCTGGCAACTAGCAAATTAACCACAAAGTGTTGAGCGAGTAAAATCAGGTAAAAAAGCGTTGCGAATATTCAATTCCAACCGCTGAAATCTTTCTTTGGTAATGCAGAAGGACATGAGGTTGCTGGGCTCTCGCATAATCAAACAGCGGACACGATAGCCAGGTCAACTTCTTCTGACATTTAATAAGTGGGACCCCAAGATGGCGCGATTGAGATTCTGACGTCACGTGAATACGCTCTATAGACCTCCGAGACAGAATTGTATCGAGGCACAGATCTGGCGAAGGGTACAGAAACATTTCTGCAGCATTGAAAGTCCCAATGAGCACAGTGGCCTCCATCATCCGGAAATGGAAGAAGTTTGGAACCACCAGGACTCTTCCTAGAGTTGGCCGCCCAGCCAGACTGAGCGATCGGGGGAGAAGGGCCTTAGTCAGGGAGGTGACCAGGAACCCGATGGTCACTCTGACAGAGCTCCAGCGTTGTTCTATGAAGAGAGGAGAACCTTCCAGAAGGACAACCATCTCTGCAGCACTCCACAAATCAGGCCTGTTTGGTAGAGTGGCCAGACGGAAGCCACTCCTCAGTAAAAAGCACATGACAGCACCTGGAGGACTCTCAGACCATGAGAAACAAAATTCTCTGGTCTGATGAAACAAAGATTGAACTCTTTGGCCTGAATGCCAAGCGTCATGTCTGGAGGAAACCAGGCACTGCTCATCAGCTGGCCAACACCATCCCTACAGTGAAGCATGGTGGTGGCAGCATCATGCTGTGGGGATGTTTTTCAGCGGGAGGAACTGGGAGACGAGTCAGGATTGAGGGAAAGATGAATGCAGCAATGTACAGAGACATCCTGGATGAAAACATGCTCCAAAGCGCTCTGGACCTCAGACTGGGGCGACGGTTCATCTTCCAACAGGACAACGACCCGAAGCACACAGCCGAGATAACAAAGGAGTGGCTTCGGGACAACTCTGTGAATGTCCTTGAGAGGCCCAGCCAGAGCCCTGACTTGAACCCAATTGAACATCTCTGGAGAGATCTGAAAATGGCTGTGCACCGACGCTCCCCATCCAACCTGATGGAACTTGAGAGGTTCTGCAAAGAAGAATGGGAGAAACTGCCCAGAAATAGGTGTGCCACGCTTGTGGAATCATACCCAAGAAGACTTGAGGCTGTAATTGCTGCCAAAGGTGCTTCAACAAAGTATTGAGCAAAGGCTGTGAATACTTATGTACATGTTATGTTTTCGTTCTTTATTTTTAATAAATGTGTAAAAATGTGCAAAAAACTGTTTTCACTTTGTCATTATGGGTTGTTGTGTGTAGAATGTTGAGGAAAATAATGAATTTAATCCATTTTGGAATAAGGCTGTAACATAACAAAATGTGGAAAAAATGAAGCGCTGTGAATACTTTCCGGATGCACTGTATATATATATATATATATATTAGAGATGCACTGATCAGGTTTTTGGTGCCGATCACCGATCACTGAAATCAGTATCTGCCGATCACCGATAATACCGATCACCGATCACTGAAATCAGTACCTGCCGAGCCGATAATACCGATCACGGAGTCGATTGAAGCATTCTATTTATTGTGTAGCATTATTGCCTAGGACCAAACTCTGTTGTGTAGTCGTGCAACAAGTACAATATGTCCCTCTGAGATGTAGTATAGTAAAAGTATAATATGTACCCGTGATAAGTACTACAGTAAATATATTTTTTGTCGACTGCACCTCTTTAGCGGAACGGATGGTGGATACGATGGCGCTCCATTAGCAGACTGGGTGAGTTGTTTGTGGCCCCAGCTCAGGTATAAGTATCCAGTAAAGGTGGAAACCATGGAGCTTACAGTTGTGCCACCATTGGATGGTGAGGGAGGAGCAGCCTATTTAGGTAGGATTAGAGAGTTGTGGAACACCAAACTGGGTGAAGACTAGGGATGGGTATCGGTTGGGTTTTTTCCGATACCGGTGCTAAACCGGTACTTTTAAAACGATACCGGTGCCTAAACGGTGCCTGAACCGATAATTTTTTTTTTAAAGGCACATTGAGGACATTAAAAACCTCTTTGGCCATATTCCCTGTAGAAGCCGTTATCATGGAGCACTGACACACAACGGATATCAGACTGTTAACATACACAATATATGTTCTCCATTATATGATGTGATATGTATTGTCATGTGCAGACTTTATAGGGTTAATCCTGTCACTGTTTTGATGGGCAAAGAGAACAACCAATCAGAGGGACTGAAGATGACATGTGACAAATAAAGTTTTGCTTCTGACAGCGAGTTACACTGAAACAAGGTGACGCCCCACGGTCTTTATTCCTCCGTCATTATATTCCCGGTAATACCGGGTATACAGCCGGGACCGCTGGACACCAACACATCTGCTAGCAGACTGTCACGCTCGCAGCTCGTAGCTAGCGCTAGCTACGAGCTAACACTAGCTACGGGCTAGCTTAAGCATGGTTATAATGGCTAATTTATTATTTCTTGGGCTACTTTTATGAATGCAAGACTTGCAATCAACGTTACGGAACTAATCTGAGTTCAGGCTGCTCATCATAATCGGTCTCCACGTGTTCAGGGGGACCGGTGACGGTCTCCCCGTCGCGGCCAGCCTGACGCTGGTGTGCTCCACACGGGTTCACGCAGTCACACACGGCGCAGCCACCGCTCTCAAACTTAAATATGAGAGGCTATCGTAACCTGCTGACAGGGCGGAGTCACCTGAGAAGTTCACAACAATAGTTTTTTTCAATTTCAATCGGCTCAGGCACCGGAAAGAAGCACCGAAATGTGCGTTGCGTTTCGATCCGGGTAATACCGGTTGTATTGGAACCGGTACTATATTGGCACCGGGTTTCGGTACCCAACCCTAGTGAAGACCCCCTGGTGGATACGAACACTGAACTGTTGTTTAGAGGGTCAATAGAGGCATCGGTGCCTGACAGCGTAAAAACTCAGCTGAAAGGGACAGTAGGGCTAACAAATAAGAATTTTAGCAGTTGGGCAGCTCATGTGACGCACCATGTGGATTGTAAAAAAGAAAGTTGGGATAGGGATAGAACAGAGCTAATTAACCTACAGTTGCAGCTAGCTAAAACGCAGCTAAAAGAGAGCAGGGAAAGGGTGAATGTGGCGAAAACAGGAGCAAAGCAAATGCCACAAACCACGGTGCAGCAGACACCAGCACAACCACCTGGACCGTACGCCCCGTGTAATCCGTATCCAGCCCCTCCGCCAAATCTATATGCACCGAACAGCCACAGCAAGCCTACCTTAAAGATGGTTATAATTAGAGATGCACCGACCAGGTTTTTGGTGCCGATCACCGATCACTGAAATCAGTATCTGCCGATCACCGATAATACCGATCACTGAAATCAGTATCTGCCGATCCGATAATACCGATCACGGTGTCGATTGAAGCATTCTATTTATTGTGTAGCATTATTGCCTAGGACTATGAGGAAATACAAATATAAAACAACTCAAACATGAAAGAAATTACCGATTTCTTTAAACATTTAGGACTTTTACTTTGAAAAATGTCCTAATTGATACATAAAAATAGTTTGATTGCTATTGTAGGGGATTTCAGATATGTATGGAACACATCTGCATCATTCATTTCCTGGAACTCTTGGGGAAATCTATTTACAGGACTTTGTTTAACATACAAAAGTCTGACTTATTTTTATAAACTCTTCCTTGGTACAGTAAAAATGTTTTAATGTTAGCATAATTTAAGCTAAATCTCAGAAAAGATCTATAAAGATACAAAATCAGTTCATTATTTACTTTTATATGTTCGTGTATGATTTGTCGACATCTTATTTTGATAAACGGATGTTGTTTCACGTGGTTCTTTCCGCTAACTTTGCAAAACCGGATGTTGTCACTTAAATCCTTCCGCTAACCCTCAAAACCCTCGCGCGCTCCCGATCGAATGCGTTTACCGTCAACATCAGTCTCTAGGGGCAGACATGTGAGTGTCAGCTGAGTTGACCCAGTGATTCAACTCGGGGGACAGAGACGCCGCTCGGTGCGTGAGGATCCCCTCCTGGTCCTCTCACTCTGCGGCCCTCGCCGGGCGCATCGTCTCCGTTGCGGTGCGCTGCGATTGAAACGTCTGATAGTTGTCGCAGATGTTACGTCATCTGATCGGCCGTTTTGATCGGCCGTTTTGAGAACGCCGATCAAAACCGATAATGGCAATATCGGCCTATATGGATCGGCGCCGATCAGATCGGTGCATCCCTAGTTATAATGGCTAATTTATTATTTGTTGGACTACTTTAAGGCAAGACTTGCCATCAACGTTACGGTACTAGTCTGAATTAAGGTTGCTCTTGTCATCATCCGTCTCCACGTTTTCAGGGGGACCGGTCTCCCAATCGCACCCAGTCTGACCACTGATGTGCATTGGCACCGGTTTTCGGTACCCAACCCTAGTCACAAGCCCATAAATGGGGCGCAACCTTACGGATGGGTTAGACAACCGAGAAGACGTTGAGTGAGAGGAAGGAAGGAGGGGCAACGAGTGGGAAAAACAGAGGCTTTAAATATGAATAACTGTTTTAAATGTAGTCAGGCTGGGCATTGAGCTTATCCACCACAGGGTTAGCAGCCTCAGTCAGGACCGCTTTAGTCCTCCCATAATGTCTATCTCCGCCATAACAAGCACCTAATACTCAGCCACAAGTCAATAGTGAACCACAGCACCAGGCCCGGACCAGAGACACAAAATTAGGGGTGCCCAGATCCAACAGCTGACAGCGAACTGCATCCACCGAACAGAAATGTGCCACACCCCGCTAGTCACCAAATGATTCAACTGGAGACTAAAGAGACACTGAAAAAGAAAACAAGGGCCTGGGTAGGGCAGGCTAGATGATGATGACATCACACTTTGCATGACACCATCCACCAATGGAGACGTTGGTTCAAAGTCCTGCATCCGTACTCGCCACCAGGGGACCAACAAAATTGTACTTTTAACGACTCCCTGATAAGATGAGATCTGAGATCCTGGAACACGAGTGAGGTTTGTGGAAACCCAACTGTGAAGGCTCGGGAGATCTATGCAGAGAAGCAAGGAGTAGCAGCGGCTGTTGAAGGACACCAGAGTTGCAGGTTGTATGCACTGGTTGACACCTCAGCTCCACATCAGTGTTGGGCCAGAGTGGAGGCAAAGAGAAGAACAATGGTGAAAGCAGGGGTTGACCATCAGTAATACTATAAGTTATACCATCAGATATACTATAAGTAATACAATAAGTAATATCATCAGTAATACCATAACTAAGTGCCAATCAAGTGACACTGAAGTGCTAATCTGTTTTTATTCACGGTATAGTCGGAAAAGATGTGTTTTTACTTTTTAGACATACAGATTTTCTGCTGTCCTGATGTCGGTGTGGAGCTTGTTCCACCAATGAGAAGCCAGAACCACAAACAGTCTTGATGTTGTTGAGTGATTATACTGTGATGTAGTAGAGTAAAAATACAATATATACCTCTGTGGTGTAGTACAGTAAAAGTACAATATGCACCTCTGTGATGTAGTAGCCTACAGTGAAAGTACAATATGTACCTGTGAGATGTATCGCAGTAAAAAGTACGACCATGTTGGGTACTGCAGTACAGTACTTGTAACTCTACCTCAGTACATGATGTGAATACTTCCTCCAGAACTGGTTCCATCGGGTTAAAGTGATAAACAAAGAGAACCAACCTGCTCCTTTCAACCGGAATTCCGGGCTCAACACAGAGTCCAGTAGTTTCCGGTGTTGCTCGTTCTCCTCTTTTGAACTAGAAAGTTCCTCCTCGTACTCTGCTATCGTTCTTTCAAACAGCCCACATATCTCTTCAGCAGCCGCAGCTAGTCGCTGGTTGACTAAACGTCTCAGCATTTGTGCTTTAGACATGTTCACGGGCTCACAGAAACGTTTCCTTCAGACTACTCCGTTAAAAACGCTTCAAGCTCTCGGACTCGCTCGGTGTTGCTCGGCTCCGCTCGGGTCCGTGTATCTCCTGCTGACACGTTGACATCAAGAGCTCCGCAGGACACGAGGAGACAATGCGGACGTTTCCAATGAAGCGGAACAAGACAGAGTCGCTCGGACAGGGTCACGTGGACATAGTGGGTTATGAAACACACCGTTTAGTCTCCATGAAGAGTCACTGCGACTCCCTCCGTGTGGCCGAGTTCCGTCTCCGTATTCTTCCTGTTCCCACGCGACGCTAGCTTCTTGAGTCTGAGGTTACACTTTCTACAAAGTCCACTTCAACAAGTGTGTCCACACATCCGGGCTCTGGTGGGTAGTGATGTGTCCTTTGTCTCGAGGCTTCCAAGCGTGTGTCGAGGAATGAAGGAAGATCTTTTGTGAAGCGGGTGTCCAGGCGCCTGTTGATGACGTGTGTGATGATGAGTGGCCGTACAACGTGACCGATTCAGAACAAGGTTCGTATTAGGTGTGCGATTGGAAATAAAAGGGCCATTAAAACGGATTCCCAATCACATTCTGTGGACTCGAGACGTCATTGCGTATTTGTTTGCAAAGTATTCATGCTTTTTTATTGCGATGGAAGCAGCAAGAAAGACAAGAGTTCCCCTGTCTGGAGGATTTTGAGCTGATCTCTCCTAGTAGGCCTAAGGGATGCACATAGTAATAATAACTATGGTAAATATTCTGTCTACCCAGCTCATCTGTGCCCTGTGAAAGTGTATTTTCATAAGCACTGTGGAAACGTTGATATTATAAAAATGTTGTCCATAGTAACATAAGCACAGTCTCCCTAATGTGTTTCCACTTTCTCTTTTGACCCCGCCATTTTATCATAAAGACAGACACCATATTAATGAGTTAATAATTCATATATTGGCATCACAAACAGGGGTTGATGGAATTTGAGTAAACATAGAAGTCTGAATTTGTAATGATTGAAACAATGTAGATGAGATGTTTGAACTTGTTTCTGCTCTTTTTATGGAGGTTTTGAGGAATGCAGAGGAAGGAGATCTGGAGTTGAGGAGCATGCGGGGAAACAGGACACACAGGGACATACATAGACGGACATTGAGACAATGCACATCTTACATTAATCACAACATTTCAGGATTACCGGTGTGATTCAATTCAATTCAGTTTATTTGTATAGCCCATTTTCACAAATTGCAAATTTGTCTCGGAGTGCTTTACAATCTGTACACACAGACATCCCTGTCCCAAAACCTCACATCGGATCAGGAAAGACTCCCAAACAACCCTTCACGGGATAAAAAGGGAGGAAACCTTCAGGAGAGCAACAGAGGAGGATCCCTCTCCAGGATGGACAGATGCAATAGATGTAATTTGTACAGAAGGACAGATTGAGAGTTAAAACACATTCAATAAATATGACAGTGTGTATGAATAGTTGGTAGTAGGCATATTCCACGATGGAGACCTTCACGATCAATGAGGCAGATGGCGAGGTTCATTTGTATGGACAGACAGCGAAGTGGAGCTGCTGCTTCGAGTCGCCTTAGATTATAAGGCAAATAAAGCACTCGATAATGTGGATTGGGAATCATGCCAAACTAAATATAGGGATATGTTGGCATTGTTCTTAGAACAGTACCTGTCCGAGACCTCCGAGGAGTATCCTCATGTCAAGGAGGAAATAACTCAGGCGCACCTAAGCAAACTAACTTTAAACATAGGACGCTCACATGACGTGAAGCATTTTTAGTCGCATACTGTGACATTTGACAACCTAAAACTCTGTTTGACTTAGTTCACACGCAAACACAAAAACTGAGTTTTCAGAAATCTCCACTTTGGCCGGAGTTTTTAGAAATGATCGTTTTCCGTGATAAAACCTCCGTTTTTGTGTAAATGAAAGGCCAAAACGCATGAAAATATATGCGTTTTCCCATCGTGTAAACGGGGTCTGAAGTTACTGAGTAGTAATGTATGTTGTATTACCTTGTGTCCTTAAGATTCACTTGTTGGTTCATAATTGACTGTAAAAGGGAATATTACTAAATAATTGTGTTGTGCATACTGTGATATTCTGAACTCTCAGGTTCAAACTGCATCATCTTTTCATTAAATACATTTGAGAAGTTAAAAATGTCCCTCGATTTAGGTCATAGCTTGTCATTCAGGGTTGATAGTGCGTCCCAAAGCCAGACCAGTGGAGAACCACAGCCCCAGACCAGTAGAGAACCACTGCCCCAGACCAGTGGAGAACCACTGCCCCAGACCAGTGGAGAACCACAGCCCCAGACCAGTGGAGAACCACTGCCCAGACCAGTGGAGAACCACCTGTCTCAACTGTGACAAAGCTTTTAACAAAGTTAATGTAATAATGTTTGTTTGATCTTTGATAAACTAATGTGGGTTAAAAGAAATATAATGAAATTAAATAGATTTATTTTATAATATTAAATACATTTGCATATCTAGTTATACATTTATATAAGTACACCTAAATAAACAATAAAAAATGCAAAGACAGCTATTTAACAATATGTTCTAGAGTAAGTCTAAGTAGTGAGAATTATACCGTGTTGGTAACAACTGGCCCTTTGAGGGCAGCCATGAGGCTGATGTGGCCCACGGTGAAAATGACTTTGACACCCCTGATTTAGGCTGTGATATTCTTCATGACTCAGCCAGGTTTCAGTTAGACAACATAAATCAATGTGATTATCTGATATTACATCATTTACTAATACAGCTTTAGATGACAGAGATCTCATATTTAGGAGTCCACATGTAATTGTCCTGTTTTGTTGCACTGCTGTAATAATGGTGTTAACTTGTATAAGGTTATTTTGTACGACTCCTCTTCTGCTTACTTTTGATATATTTAATTGAAGTGGCCGTGGGACAGACACAGTCTCTACTCTGGAGTTGTGGGTGGGTAACTGCTCGAATGGAAGAGCAGAGAAGGGTGTAAGACTACAACTCTGCTCCCGGTTCCTGATCTGAACCCTGGGTTGTCATGGATTAAGTCCGGTGATCAACTTGGTCATGTTGTCAGAAATGAGACGCGCTCCGTCCAAAGTGGGATGGATGCCGTCTCTCCTCATCAGATCAGGTTTCCCCCAGAAAGTCTTCCAGTTGTCTACGTAGCCCACATTATTCGCTGGGCACCACCTCGACAGCCAGCGGTTGAATGACGACATTCGGCTATACAATTCGTCATTGAGCAAATTGGGCAGGGGACCAGAGAAAACTACGGTGTCCGACAATGTCTTGGCATAAGCACACACCGATTCCACATTAATTTTAGTGACCTCCGACCGGCGTAGTCGGGAGTCATTACCACCGGCATGTATTACAATCTTACTGTATCACCGCTTATCCTTAGCAAGCAGTTTTAAACAAGACTCCACGTCGCCCGCTCTGGCCCCCGGGAGGCACACAACTGTGGTCCATGGCTTCGCTATTTTCACGTCCCTGACTATAGAGCTCCCGATAACCACGGTGTGTTCCTCAGCGGGTGCGTCGCTGAGCAGGGAAAACTGGTTCGAAACGTGAAGCGGTTGGTGCACAGCGAGCTTCTGTCTAGACTTACTATTCCTGCGAACAGTTACCCAACCACCCGGCTGCACGGTTACCGCCGGGGAACAGCTATCAGCTGACTGTAGCTCCGTGCCGGCTACGGGAGAGGGCGGGCTAACTAGCGTAGCTGTCTGAGCTTCGATGACGCAGAGCCGTGCATCTAACCCAATTAGACCTGCCTCCAACCTAGCAAATAAACTACACTTGTTGCATGTATTGTTATCATTAAGGGAGGCAGAGGGATAACTATACATGAGACACACTGAGCAAGAGGGAGCGGGAGGGAGAGAAGAAGAAGTCATGCTCGCTGCTGAGCTGGCAACTGGAGGAGGTGCAATATAGCTTACCGGAAGAGTGAGATGATGCGTTCCCTTCATGGGGAAAAAATAGAAACCTTCAGCAGAGCAACAGAGGAGGATCCCTCTCCAGGATGGACAGGTGCAATAGATGTAATGTGTACAGAAGGACAGATTTAGAGTTAAAACACCTTCAATGAATATGACAGAGTGTATGAATAGTTGATAATAGGCATATGAGTGATATATTTTCTTCCACAGGGACGCTAAATGATAATGAGTAATAATTACATTTTGTATAGAGATATTTAAATAAAAGGTAAAAGGAGGGATTGTTCGGTTGTAATAGTTTATTTTGATTCTGAAGTACTTTGCTTTAAATTAATACATATAGAAAGGAAGTTTCTATATGTAAAATAGGAAATATTAGGGAGAGTATTATTATGAGTATTATGATTTTATTGTGAATCATTAGGAAACTAGAACGGTAGAGCGCATACCTTCGGATATCAGAAGATTGGGCATTGAATTATGAACATTTTGGCATTAGTTGCATGCCAATTGGACAAAAATGTATCGTGCTATGGTAAAAAAAAGATGTTGACCTTTCCATGACCTTGACCTTGACCTTTGACCCGATTGATCCCAAAATCTAATCGAATGGTCCCCGGAGAATAACCAATCATCCCTCCAAATTCCATGTCATTCAAGAAGATTTGACCTGTTCATGACCTTTGACCTTGACCTTTGACACGATCGATCCCAAAATCTAATCAACTGGTCCCCGGATAATAAACAATCATCCCACCAAATTTCATGCGATTCGGTTCAATACTTTTTGAGTTCTGCGAAAGATTTTGACCTGTTCATGACCTTTGACCTTGACCTTTGACCCGATCGATCTCAAAATCTAATCAACTGGTCCCCGGATAATAAACAATCATCCCACCAAATTTCATGCGATTCGGTTCAATACTTTTTGAGTTCTGCGAAAGATTTTGACCTGTTCATGATCTTTGACCTTGACCTTTGACCCGATCGATCTCAAAATCTAATCAACTGGTCCCCGGATAATAAACAATCATCCCACCAAATTTTATGCGATTCGGTTCAATACTTTTTGAGTTCTGCGAAAGATTTTGACCTGTTCATGACCTTTGACCTTGACCTTTGACCCGATCGATCCCAAAATCTAATCAACTGGTCCCGGGATAATAAACAATCATCCCACCAAATTGCATGCGATTCGGTTCAATACTTTTTGAGTTTTGCGAATAACACGCATACAAATAAATAAATAAATACACGGCGATCAAAACATAACCTTCCGGCATTTTCGATGCGAAGGTAATTACACCATTTACTGTATATGTATGTGATAATAAAATGTAAATGGAAAGATGTATTGTTTAAATTATATGTATGTTGCATGGGAATAAATGCTAGTTAGTATTTCGTTGGTTGAAGCCTGTGACGTCACTTTAATCCGGAAAGTAACCACTGCATTCTTCTACACCGCCACCACTCCTCCATCGGACTCTCTGACTCTACCTTGGCCTGGTTCACATCATATCTCACGGACAGAACGGAGTATGTGTCCCTCGGAGGTGCTAAGTCAGAAATGCACCCTGTCAGCTGTGGTGTCCCTCAAGGATCAGTCCTTGGCCCCATCCTCTTCACTCTGTACATGCTCCCCCTTGGTCGTGTCATCAGCCGGCATGGAATATTTTTCCACTGTTACGCTGATGACACCCAACTCTACATCAAAACCAACCCAACCCTCTGCAGCCCTATCCACACTCTCTACCTGCCTGGAGGAGATAAATGCATGGATGACGCTAACTTTCTGCAACTTAACAGTTCAAAACGGAAGCCATTCTCATTGGCACCCCACACCAGACCCGGTCATCCACTATCACCAGCATCAACTTCTCCGGCCACGACATCCACCTTTCATCCTCAGTCACTAACCTCGGTGTCAGAATGGACCCTCACCTGACCTATGAGGCCCACATCAAACATCTTTGCAAGACCTCCTTTTTCCACCTCAGGAACATTGCAAAACTCCGCCCCACACTCACTCTCTCTGATGCCGAAAAACTTGTCCATGCCTTTGTCTCCTCCAGGCTGGATTACTGCAACGCACTCCTCATCGGGATCCCTAGCAAGAACATCCAGCAGCTGCAGTACATCCAGAACTGTGCTGCTAGGATCCTGATGAGGGTGCGGAAGTACGACCACATCACACCCGCCCTCAAATCCCTCCACTGGCTACCGGTCCAGTACAGGATTAAATTCAAAGTCTCCCTGCTGACCCACCAGTGCCTCCATGGCACTGCCCCCCTCTACCTTAAAGAACTCATCACCCCCCAATCCTCCCCACGCCATCTCCGCTCTGGACTGGCCAACCTCCTCCAGCCTCGGAGGACAAGGCTCCGAACCATGGGCGACCGCGCCTTCTGTACAGCTGCTCCCAGTCTGTGGAATGCTCTCCCCGACCATTTAAGGGCACCGCAGACTGTGGATTCTTTTAAAAAAGGCCTGAAAACCTATCTTTTTAGAAAAGCGTTTGATTGACTACTTTTTAAACTCTAAAGTCATTTATGTTTGGTTTTATTTTATTTATTTTAATTCTTCTCCTTTGTTTGTTTTTAGTTTTTCCCCTTTTTGTGCAATGTAGCACTTTGAGATCCTTCGTTGGATGTAAAGTGCGTTATAAATTAAATTTATTATTATTATTATTATTATTACTAGTCTTTTATTGTGACGGGACTTTTTTAGTAGTCATTTGAAGGTTTATGCTGTAAGTGGAAATTTTGTGTTTTACATTTTGTAAAATACTTTAATTTTGTGGAGTGTAAATAACCCCATGAAAGGTTAATTGTTTTGTGTTGTTTGCCCGTTTTTGTATCTGCCTTATTGGTTTTGATGTATTCCTTTTATTGTTTGAATATTTTATAGACGTTTAAATCTACTTCCTCTTAATAGTTAAATCAGATTTTTATTTTGAAAGGTTTAAAGGAAGTGCACATTTGTTTTATGTTAAAATGAGAATTTGATAGTACGGCTACAGATCTGGACAGATGCGCATTTAATATAAAGTTGTAATAGTTTAATGGACCCGTATGAGGCTAACGCTCTTACGGCGGTGGTAGTTTACTAGTTTAACTTCTGTTGTGTCACCTAAAGAGAGAACATAAAGGAGTTTCACTTGCAGTAAGTCTTCACGCCAATTCAGTTAACAGTCAAGCCAGCCTCCACTTCGAAACAGTCAAGCCAGCCCAAGTTTTTTCACAACACGTATAAACGAGGCACGACAGTACGAGCGTGTGAAAACTGTCTTCAAGATAAGAGCACCCTTCCGGTGAACGTAATGATGAAATACGCCTTTAAATACAGATATGGTGATAGATTAAACTAAATGAATTGATGAAAAATCATGAATTGTATAAATGATCAATGAAAGAAATGAAAGAAGGTAATTATTCCAATATTGGGACATTCTGATTTAGAATTTCAAAAATAAAAGATATAAAAAATCACATTCATGAGCAAATGTGTGTCTAATGTCTAATAGTTACAAAATAAGTTCACTTCTGATTCATAGTAGACCACCTTAAGGTTTCACTCAGAGACAATCAAGACATGCTGACATTTGATTTCTAAATGAAAGCATGTCATAAAGAAAGTAATATTTATAGTTTTCCAATATTTGACATTTCTTTAAATTAGATCATTACAAGTCCTAACAAAAATGACACTGCATTCTTGTTATTAGTGACCTCTGCTATAACCATGATTATTCTCTTTGATATTACTCTACTGACTTTTAGAAAATTAAAGTTAAAGTCAGCTAAAAATAAATATTTGTAATATTTTTCCAATATTTTAATTTGTATTAAAACAAGTCTTAACAAAAATGATACAATATTCTTTTTATTGTTGACCTCTGCTATGCCCATGATTATTTTCATGAGATATTACTGTGCTGATTGTTAGGAAATTAAAGTAACATTTTGCTAAAAATAAATATTATTAATATTTTTCCAATATTTGACATTTTCTTAAAGCAGATCATAACAAGTCTTAACACAAATGACACTGCATTATTGTTATTGGTACCTCTGCTATGCCCATTATTATTTTCAAAAGATATTACTGTATGACTGACTTTCAGAAAATTAAAGTTAAACTCAGCTAAAAATAAATATTAACAATATTTTTGCAAGGAGTGCCTGTTTTCACATCTTTTTGACATTTTGTAAGTCAAAAACAGAAAACACTGGACAGCGCCCGAGGTTTGATCCCACGGAGGGAGAGAACAACGAAATCTGATTGATTTGAGGAAGTAACCACTGAGCTAAACCAATGCAAGAGCTGCAGAAGGAAAGTGGCTTCATAACATCGACTGTACATAAGAGGTTCCCCTCAAGGGGGCGCCAGAGATCACAGAGGACTCAAATCTAAATAACACATTTACTCAATCTTGTGTTCAAGTCATTTATCAAATCTCTCCCCACTGGACGACTCTCCTCCTCAGATGTAGGGTTGTGTTTGTTCTCCTCACAGGACAGTCACCAGGAGTGAAGATGTTTGTGATACTTACAAGTAGATTATTATTAAACTGATCTCTATTCTCTTTGTCTGAACTTGTCAAGCTGCAGGTTCATTTAACGTTCATTTGTTTCATATTTGAACCTTTTTAACAGCTTTTATTTCACCTTCACGGCTCTTTCAACCCACAGAGCTGTTGAATAAATAATCCCATGTGACGCTCCTCTGCCAGTCAGATCCAGTAGGAGACAAAGCAGCAGGGTTCTGAGCAGATGCATGAGTCATGGTCATGAAGCCAGTTTCCTGCTGCAGCTGCTGCACTGGTTTGGATCACTGGTTAGTTCCAGCACTTCTCTTAGCAGGGACTGACTCTCTTTCCTTCCCTGGCTTTAACACATAGAACGTTATGCTTCATGCGTCAAAGCTGCATTATCTCTATGGACCACCGGGGGCGACTCCTCTGGTTGTATAGGAGTCTATGCTTCATGTGTTAAAACTGTATTCTCTCTCCTGACCACCGAGGGCGACTCCTCTGGTTGTATAGAAGTCTATGCTTCATGTGTTGAAGCTACATTCTCTCTCCTGAACACCAGGGGGTAACTCCTCTGGTTGTATAGAAGTCTATGCTTCATGGATAAACCCTGTATCTGTTCCTGCAGCCCTTCCTCAACCCAGATGGGGGTCTGACTGTGACGTGGTTCTGCTGAACCGGTGGAGCGTGAGGAACTAACAGGTCCATGAGGAGACATCGTCTCCATCGTGTGAGTCCCACGTTTCCTTTGATTAAAGAAGATAAAGCCTCTAATATACCGAGGAACACATTCAACTGGTTCAGTGCAGCAGGAACACTTTAAAATACTTTTCATATTAAAAGCTGCAGCTTTATGAACGGAAGTCGACATGTAAGTATATGTCTAAGGATGAATCCTCCTGAAGCTTTGAAGCTTTCCATCTAGTTGGTTCACTCATGGGCCAAAGCTTCATGGTGCATCATCCGCTCTGCTGCGCCATCAAGTGGACAATACATGTAAAACAGACTGATTATATAACCATGACTTTGTGAAGCTTTGAATTGAATGAATGAACGAGATATGTTTGTGATGCCAATAAATGAATTATTAACTCATTTATATGGTGTCTGTCTTTATGATGCAATGGCGGGGTCAAAAGAGAAAGTGGAAACACATTAGGGAGACTGTGCTTATGTTACTATGGACAACATTTTATATATTTTTATAAAAAAATATCAACATTTCCACAGTGCTGATGAAAATGCCCTTTCACATGGCACAGATGAAGCTGGGTAGACGGAATATTTACCATAGTTATTATTACTATATGTGCATCCCTTACTCAGAGAGATCAGCTCAAAATGCTCCAGATAGGGGAACTCTCGTCTTTCTTGCTGCTTCCATCGCAAAAAAAGAAGCTTGAATACTTTGCAAACAAATGCGCAATAAAGCCCCGAGGACAGAATGTGATTGGGAATCCGTTGCGTCTTAATGCCCCTTTTATTTCCAATCGCGCACCAAATAGGAACCTTATTCTGAATCAGTCACGTGGTACGGCCACTCGTCATCACACATACGTCATCAACAAGCGCCTCGACACCCGCTTCACGAAACATCTTCCTGGGATCCTCGACACGCGCTTGGAAGCCTCGAGACAAAGGACACATCACTACCCACCAGAGCCCTGATGTGTGGACACACTTGTTGAACTTGACTTTGTAGAAAGTGTAACCTCAGACTCACGAAGATTGCGTCGCGTGGCAACAGGAAGAAGACGGAGACGGAACTCGGCCACACGGCGCGAGTCGCAGTGACTCTTCATGGAGACTAAACGGTGCATTTAATCGCCCACAATGTCCACGTGACCCTGTCCCAGCGACTCTGTGTTGTTCCGCTTTATTGGAAATGTCCGGATTGTCTCTTTTTGTGTATTGCGGAGCTCATGACGCCACCGTGCCAGCAGGGGAGACACGGACCCAAGCGGAGCCGAGCGACGCAGCGGGTCAGAGTGAGCGAAGCGTTCTTAACAGTGGCGTGGCCTGGGGCTTCAGTGAGGTCCTACACAGTCCCACCCGAATTAATCCACCTCTTTTTACTATCATTATGATGCCATGGCTCCAGACACTATACAGCAGTGGTGTCAAACTCATTTTCACTGAGGGCCACATCCGCTTCATGGCTGCACTCAAAGGGCCGGTTGTCACTAACACGGTATAATTCTAACTACTCCAGAATATATTGTTAAATAACTGTCTTTGCATTTGTTTATTGTTTATTTAGGTGTACTTATATAAATGTATTACTATATATGCAAATGTAATTTAATATTATAAAATAAATCTATTTAAAATCATATTTATTTTAACCCACATTACTTTATCAAAGATCAAACAAACATTATTACATTAACTTTGTTAAAAGCTTTGTCACAGTTGAGACAGGTGGTTCTCCACTGGTCTGGCTTTGGGACGCACTATCACCCCTGAATGACAAGCTATGACCTAAATCGAGGGACATTTTTAACTTCTCAAATGTATTTAATGAAAAGATGATGCAGTTTGAACCTGAGAGTTCAGAATATCACAGTATGCACAACAAAACTATTTAGTAATATTACCTTTTACAGTCAATTATGAACCAACAAGTGAATCTTAAGGACACAAGGTAATACAACATACATTACTACTCAGTAACTTCAGACTTTAAAAAATGTCTAAACAGTTTATACACAAACACTAAATAAATTAAACAAGGGTAATTAAAAAAGATTCATATATTCAACATTAACTTTTCTTCTGACTATATTATGAATACTGAACAACATGAAGCAGCACTCACTTCAACCTTAGTGACCACTGACAAAGACCTGATGGAGGAATTCATAATAGGGGAACTGGGGATGTTTGTTAATACAAAGTCAATGTGGTCACACACGCACGCACGTGCGTCTGGATGTCCGCCGGGCGCGTGAATGACAGGACACGAAAAATGCGCCTCATTCGGGCTGATTTTTTAAACTCGAGCGGTAAAAGTAGGTGAGACTGTTGAAATGCTCCGCGTGACATCACTGACGTCATACCGTTGAATCAGAACCTACGCAGGATATTGATCGTCTGGAAGCGGCTGTCATCCAGACGCAGCTCCTGGAGAAGCTGCGTGTGGCTGCGAATAATATAATTTGTAATATTAATATTATTAACCCAGACTCGAGGGCTTGTTGTCCGATGTGTGTGGGACTTTCTCAACAGAACAAAGAGTGTGTATTTCTTCCGTGGTGGACGGTGGTAACGAACTGTTATATGCCACAATAAGCCACGCCCCCTCTCCGGCGCTTCTAGCGCAAGTGAAGAAAACCTGACAAACAGTCCGGCGAGTGAACTCACGCGAGTACATCTAGTAAAGCAACGCAAGGGTTCGCCTCTCCTCTGGCTGAACGCAGCAGGAAGGAGCGTGAACAAACCGCAGTCCGCTGCAAAAAAAAGACCTTCAAAATAAATGCACAAGATATAAGATGCAGTATAACCAGTTATTGCATCACCTTGAAATTGACATTTTTGTTCAGAGAATTGCAGGGGAAGAATACAATACAGTACAGTTCAACAGTTATATTAATATTGTGCTTCTATCCATTTCTGGTCCACAAACGTTGAGCTTTAAGTCCCCCCCCAAAATACAGTGTGTTCACTAAACCGCATTGTCACACCCAAAGCAGTTTCACCTTGATGATGAAGATGAAAGTTCCTGTTTACCCAAAAACATGACACAATAATGAGTCTTTTCAATATTTCTCTATTTTTCTTCCCCTTTTCATTGTGCAGCTCCGTTGCCCTGCGCGCTTGTTCGTTGATCTGTAGATCCACTCGGGTGTCCCCAAAAGTTTTCAAAAGCACCATTGCTTGTATGTGCCCAGCCGTACTTTGGTGTCTCGTTGCTGCCTTGGTTAGACAACTCAAGTTTGCAAAGCCAGTGTGGCTCCAAACACCAAATCCATCACTTGCAAATAATAGGCATTCCCAGTAGTCCAGTGTGCAGAGCTTCTCGGAGCCTGTGAGCCATTGGTAGCGCTCGTAGTTGGAACTTTGAAAGTGGCGAACGAACCCCTTTCCCGCCTGTGACAGGCTTTGTAGCGTTGGCGTCGGGCGACCTCTCCTTACAATGTCTAACTTTTCTTGAAAAGTTCGTCTTGAGAATGGAGTTATAATTATATCCTCGACTAAATCGATATATTCTCCTCCTTCCGCCAGTGTGGGTTCAAAAAAACGAATTAATACTCGAATTCATTTGTTTATCAAATTCAGTTTCCTAGTTCTGAGATTCTGCAGTTACCTGCCCATAGGACCCGCCTCTCAATACTGGTAATCCAATCAAAAGACGTGCACGCACTACGCCTGCTAGCTGGCCTCCAAATCTCAACCTGGGGCTGGAAGCAGTGCAACAAAGAGGAAAGCTATGAAATGAAGAGTATAACTCTTACTCTGCGGAATAATTGAATACATATTTGTGCGAAAATATATTTTAAAAAACAATTATATTCTGATGATGTTTAGGCCAGCAGAGAAGGCCTTGCTGGCCCTGACGGCCCACCACTGGTTTTTAACGTGTTCAACCCCAAAGTCCGGTTACAACGAGCAGTTTGGTTCTCTTTGGGTGCGTCTCAATTCTCTTAATACTACATCTCGGAGGTACTTATTGTACTTTTTACTGTACAACATCTCACTGCGGTCTACTCAGCCGAAACTCTGATCTCCCTGGTCAAATCAGCCGACACTGACATTTTAGTGCACCTATATACTTTTATTCACGGTAAACTCATTCGATCGGGAGCACGCCGACAGCAGCCTGATCTCGACAGGACTCTTTTAAATGCTCCGCTGGCTCTGATGTCTCTGTAGTGGTATTGTCATAACCGCTGAGCTATAATTCGGTTTGGAGGATCTAACGAGCACAAATAGTTTATTATTTATTCACAGATTAAGTTAAAACAGTTTGACTGAAGGTTAAGATTCAGAACTTTATGTTTTAATTAAACTTTAACGTTGAACTATAGTGGTATCTTTTTACATTTTGACCGAATTGTTTGCAATTACATGTGTAATATAACTATATATATTAGAGATGCACCGATCAGGTTTTTGGTGCCGATCACCGATCACTGAAATCAGTTCCTGCCGATCCGATAATGCCGATCACCGATCACAGTATCGATTGAAGCATTCTATTTATTGTGTAGCATTATTGCCTAGGACTATGAGGAAATACATATATAAAGCAACTCAAACATGAAAGAAATTACTGATTTCTTTAAACATTTAGGACTTTTTCTTTGAAAAATGTCCTTATTTATACATTAAAATAGTTTGATTGCTATTATAGGGGATTTCAGATATGTATGGAACACATCTGCATCATTCATTTCCTGGAACTCTTGGGGAAATCTATTTACAGAACTTTTCTTAACATACAAAAGTCTGACTTATTTTTATAAACTTCCTTGGTACAGTAAAAATGTTTTAATGTTAGCATAATTTAAGCTAAATCTCAGAAACGATCTATAAAGATACAAAATCAGTTCATTGTTTACTTTTATATGCTAGTGTATGATTTGTCGACATCTTATTTTGATAAACGGATGTTGTTTCACGTGGTTCTTTCCGCTAACTTTGCAAAACCGGATGTTGTCACTTAAATCCTTCCGCTAACTTTATCAAAACCCTCGCGCGCTCCCGATCGAATGCGTTTACCGTGAACATCAGTCTGTAGGAGCTCAGACATGTGAGTGTCAGCTGAGCTGACCCAGTGATTCAACTCGGGGAACGGGGACGCCGCTCGGTGCGTGAGGATCCCCTCGTGGACCTCTCACTCTGCGGCCCTCGCCGGGCGCATCGTCTCTGTTGCGGTGCGCGGCAATTGAAACGTCTCTGATAGTTTTTCTCGCAGATGTTACGTCATCTGATCGGCCGTTTTGATCGGCCGTTTTGAGAACGCTGATCAAAACCGATAATGGGAATATCGGCCGATATGGATCGGCGCCGATCAGATCGGTGCATCCTTAATATATATATATATATATGTGTATATATTAGGGCTGTCAATCGATTAAAAAAAATTAACTAATTAATCGCACATTTTGAAATTCATTCATCGCGATTAATCGCAATTAAAAGTTAAAAGTTCATTCTTTTTAAAGACCAAACTTCACACAGAGCTGTGTTTTCAAAGAGGCTCCTACCTATAAAGTGCCAGCGAGGTATTTAATATTGTGGATGATAAATTGTTTCTTCAGTGAAACATCAGATTAGTAAAAAAAAAAATATATTGAGACCCCATTGGTCCTGTCATCTTTAACACTGAACAGCAGAACCAGTGGCCTTGGTAAACTGACTGACATTCACATATGTCACGTTAACCCTCTGGAGGCTGGGCTCATTTTATACATTTTACAAAAAAAAAAATTCACCTTTTAAAGGCGTTTTCATATGACACATACCCATGTGTGTTATACATCAAACATTCCAGAACAATCTCATCTCTATTCAATGAGGCTCATTGTCCTCGCGCCGTGTTCTCTGCTCTCTGACTGACAGGCTGCTATAGAGCCTCACCTGTGAGGTGGGAGGTCCTTTGTGATTTACTGAGTGTTCATTGGTTGTTTTTTCCCCAAAATGTTGACAGACAAACGGATTGACCAATCACGTTGAAGGTTTCGTGTGACGACTTATTTCCGCGCCGCGTCACCCGACACGTCGCCCCTTCCTTCCTCTGTGTATCAGAGGGGGAGACGGGAGGAAAGAGCGGAGGAGGAAACCCGACTGATTCATCCACGAGTTTAAACTGATTTCTGCTCCTTATTTTCGCGGAGAAATAATTGTTTTAAAAACGGAAACAGTGTTAAACCGTACTGCCGCAGTTTGACACTCGGTTTGAGTGTAAAAACTTCAACGAACACCGGAAGTAAACAAAGTTGCGTTAATTGCGTTAAAATATTTTAGTGCGTTAACGCGGCCAAATTAATCGCATAGATTAATGCGTTAACGCTGACAGCCCGAGTATATATATTTATAAATATACACGCATATATATACAAATATGTATGTATATAACATATATCAGTGGTGGGCCGTCAGGGCCAGCAAGGCCTTCTCTGCTGGCCCTGACGGAATATATATATTTTTTTTAAATAAATGTTCCCACAAATATGTATTCAATTATTCCCCAGAATAAGAGTTATACTCTTCATTTCATAGCTTTCCTCTTGGTTGCACTGCTTCCAGCCCCAGGTTGAGATTTGGAGGGCTGTTCTTCATGTTAGATCTTTTATCCAATCATATTCAGCCATCGTGTGTTGCCAGGGGGCTAAAATCTGCCCTTAGGCCTTCAGAATCAACATTGCGGGCGCTGGTAGCTTAAAGTGAATGGGAATGGAAATGTTGTGTCAACCAATCAGCTTTAGAGTTGGCTCCTGTAGGCCAGCTAGCTGGCCCCGGAACCGGCACAGGAGCAGCTAGCAGGCGTAGTGCGTGCACGTCTTTTGATTGGATTACCAATTATTCTAAATTGTACTGTACATCAGAGGTACATATTATACGTGTTACTGTACATCTTCAAGGTACATATTGTATGTTTTACTGGACCACATCTCAGGTAGTTGTCTATTTTACTGTACAATATCTAAGCGAATATAATGATTGCCATTTCTATGTACGGCAGTAAAGGGTAAACCTGTTTGTTTATAATCCTTTCAGCACTTAAAGTGCCGTACCGGTAAGACTATCGGTGGCCGGAAGCGTAGCTCGGGTTTAAATTAGATTGTGTATTATTGTATATTATTAGGGTCCTCGTGACTACTCTAAATCTGTCCTTCTGTACACATTACATCTATTGCACCTGTCCATCCTGGAGAGGGATCCTCCTCTGTTGCTCTCCTGAAGGTTTCTTCCCTTTTTCCCCCCTGAAGGGTTATTTGGGAGTTTTTCCTGATCCGATGTGAGGTTTTGGGACAGGGATGTCTATGTGTACAGATTGTAAACTCCGAGACAAATTTATAATTTGTGAAATTGGGCTCTACAAATAAACTGAATTGAATTGAATTTGAGAAGTTAAAAATGTCCCTCGATTTAGGTCTCAGCTTGTCATTCAGGGGTGATAGTGCGTCCCAAAGCCAGACCAGTGGAGAACCACTGCCCAGACATTTGCATATATAGTTATACATTTATATAAGTGCACATACATAAACAATAAACAAATGCAAAGACAGTTATTTAACAATATATTCTGGAGTAGTTAGAATTATACCGTGTTAGTGACAACTGGCCCTTTGAGGGCAGCCATGAGGCAGATGCGGCCCACTGTGAAAATGAGTTTGACACCCCTGTCTTAGAGGTATATATTGTACTTTTTAATGAAGCGCATTACACAGGTACATATTGTTATTTTTAGTAAAGTACATCTCAGAGGTAGATATCGTGCTCTTTACTGTACAACATCTCATGTAGTTGTTGTATTTTTTACTGTACCACAGGAGGACCCAGAGCCCCTGGAAATGAAAGAGGATCAGGAGGACCCAGTGCCCGCACATGTTAAAGAGGAACAGAAGGACCCAGAGCTCCCCCACATTAAAGAGGAACAAGAGGACCCACAGCCCCCACCTGTTAAAGAGGAACAGGAGGACCCAGAGCTCCCCCACATTAAAGAGAACCAGGAGGACTCGGAGCCCCCCCACATTAAAGAGGAACAGGAGGAAGTCTGGACCAGTCAGGACGGAGACCAGCTTCAAGGTCTGGAGGAGGCTGGTCTCAAGTTCTCATTCACTGTGAAGAGGGAATACGATGAAGATGAAGCTCAGTCAACACAGCTTCATCAAAGACAAACCGAACAGATGGAAACAGAAGCTGATGGAGAGAATTGTGAAGGACCAGAACCTGCCAGGAACTCAAATCCAGATAGACGTCCAGATACTGATGAGGAGACTGGAGACTTTTCTGAAACAGATACTGATGACTCTGTTGATTGGAAGAAGACCAGAGAACCTCAATCCGGTTTAAACTCGTTGAATAATGATGAAGTTCATGTCAGTGATTCAAAATGTAGTTCTAGTGAGAAAACATTAACCTGCTCTTATTGTGGGAAAAGATTTCACCTCATGGGAGATTTGAAGAGACACTTGAGAATTCACACAGGAGAGAAACCTTTCAGCTGCTCAGAGTGTAAGAAATCTTTTACACGGAGAGGTCATTTGAATAATCATATGTTGATTCACACAGGAGAGAAACCTTTCAGCTGCTCACAGTGTAAAGAATATTTTACACGGAGGGATACTTTAAAGGTTCACATGTTAATTCACACAGGAGAGAAACCCTTCAGCTGCTTAGTCTGTGATCGAAGCTTTATGTGCAAGTCAAGTCTGAAATGTCACATGATGAGTCACACAGGAGAGAAACCTTTCAGCTGCTCAATTTGTGATAAAAGCTTTAATCAAAAGGGAACTATGAAGAGACACATGAGACTCCACACAGGAGAGAAACCTTTCAGCTGCTCAGTCTGTGATAAAACGTTTGTACTGAAGCAACAGTTAAACATTCACATGTTAACTCATACAGGAGAGAAACCTTTCAGCTGCTCAGTCTGTAAGAAAACTTTTGTACTGAAGCAACAGTTAAACAGTCACATGTTAACTCATACAGGAGAGAAACCTTTCAGCTGCTCAGTCTGTAAAACACCTTTTACACGGAAGGGAGATCTTAAGTTACACATGATAACTCACACAGGAGAGAAACCTTTCAGCTGCTCAGAGTGTAAAACATATTTTACACGGAGGGGAGCTTTAAAGATACACATGATGACTCATAGAGGAGAGAAACCTTTCAGCTGCTCACAGTGTAAAATGTCTTTTACACGGAGAGGAGATTTAAAGAAACATATGATGACTCATAGAGGAGAGAAACCTTTCAGCTGCTCAGTCTGTAAGAAAAGCTTTAAGAGCAATTCAAGTCTGAAGTCACACATGTCAACACAGTCACACGGGTGAGAAACCTTTCAGCAGCTCAGTCTGTAAAACATCTTTTACACATTAATCTTTGCAGACACGTGTGTAACATAGTTGAAAAAGTAAAATCCCACTAAATGGGTAAACTACGCCACCTGCTGTATACCTGCGTTGAATAATAGACGCAAAGGACTGGATAATCCTCATAGCAACACAGGATACTCTCATAGGTAAACATGTCTGAATGTTTGTGGGGAGTTGGGAAAGTACATACATGTTGAGCTGGCTTTATTTGTTTGGATAGTAATTGTCTTAGATTATATTCACCATGTTTTCTTTAAGTTCACTATTTGTTTTGTATGTGTTTTATTGCCAATAAAGAATGTCTCCAGTATAGCTTGCTAACACTAACCCCTCACTCATTCAATAGAGTATGCCCTGCCCACAACCTCCAAACTCAATTCATAGCTTTTTGTTTTGGGAGCGAAGGTTTTTTGTTTTAGAGCAAATATGTTTGATTTGCAGCAACAAATTCTAGTTTCATAAGCAAAACTAACAATTTAAAGAATGTCTTTGTCCTATCACTGGAGCATATGTTTCTCGTTTAGAGGTCTCCATGAAACGACATTATCCTGTCCCAAGTGAGTGGCGAGTACGCCCTCCTTATGCTCCCTATGAAAGGTTTAACTCACATCAGTCCACGGACTTTTCTGATTCGAATATTAAATGTATCTGGGCTATTCTAGAACGCCTGATTTTTGACATGTTTCTACTCTCTGTAATAAACTGCATTATATCAGCAAAGAACAGTGTCCGTGGAGATTCCTTCATCATCATTCTTCAACATCACTGTCGATTGAAATATACGACACCAGTAATAACATTATTACTTATGGTATTAGTTTTAGTATAACTTATTGTATAACTTATGGTAATACTTATGGTGTTACTTATGGTATAACTGATGGTATTACTTATTGTATTACTAATGGTATTACTGATGGTATTAATTACAGTATTACTGATGGTATTACTTATGGTATTACTTATTGTATTGCTGATGGTATTACTTATAGTAATACTTATAGTATTACTGATGGTATTACATATTGTATGACTGATGGTATTACCAATAGTAATACTTATAGTCTTACTGATGATATTACTTATTGTATTAGTAATGGTATTACTGATGGTATTAATGACAGTATTACTGATGGTATTACTTATTGTATAACTGATGGTATTACTTATAGTATTACTTATAGTAATACTTATGGTGTTACTTATAGTATTACTTATTGTATTACTGATGGTATTGATAACTGAAGGCTCTGGCTCCCATTCTACTTTTTAAGACTCTAGGAACTACAAGTAGTCCCGCATTTAGTGAGCGTAGCTCTCTAGTGGGGCAATATGGTACTACAAGCTCCTTAAGATATGATGGTGCATCACCAATCAAGGCTTTGTAGGTTAAGAGAAGAATTTTAAAAGTGATTCTTGATTTTACTGGGAGCCAGTGCAGAGCAGCTCGTGCAGGAGTGATGTGATCTCTTTTCTTAGTTTTAGTGAGAATACGAGCTGCAGCATTCTGGATCAACTGGAGGGACCTAAGAGACTTATTAGAGCAGCCTGCTAATAAGGAGTTGCAGTAATCTAGTCTCGAAGTAACGAACGCGTGAACCAATTTTTCTGCATCTTTTTGAGACAAGATGTGCCTGATTTTTGAAATATTACGTTGATGAAAGAATGCAGTCCTTGAGATTTGCTTTACGTGGGAGTTAAAGGACAAGTCCCGATCAAAGATAACGCCAAGATTCTTTACAGTGGTGTTGGATGCTAGGGCAATAATACTTATGGTATTACTGATTGTATTACCTTTAGTTATACTTATGGTCTTACTGATGGTATTACTTCTTGTATTACTGATGGTAATACTGATGCTATTACTTATTGTATTACGTATTGCATTACTGATGGTATTACTAATTGTATTACTTATAGTAATACTTATAGTATTACTGATGGTATTACCTATAGTATTACTTATTGTATTACTGATGGTATTACTTATTGTATTGCTGATGGTATTACTTATTGTATTACTGATGCTATTACTTATTGTATTACGTATTGCATTACTGATGGTATTACTAATTGTATTACTTATAGTAATACTTATAGTATTACTGATGGTATTACCTATAGTATTACTTATTGTATTACTGATGGTATTACTTATTGTATTGCTGATGGTATTACTTCTTCTATTACTGATGATATTACTTATTGTATTGCTGATGGTATTACTTATTGTATTACTAATGGTATTACTTATTGTATTAAGCGAACCCGAAAGCGATCCCGAAAAGACTCCCATTTCATACAGCAAAAGACCCCGTACCTGCCCAGGTACAAATCCATCCACTTCACCCAACCCCCCAGCTGCTCTGAGGTAAGCGACATACGAATGTCCATTGAAAATAAACTTTCCAGACTTGCGCTTATCGAAGTATTACACTGGGAATTCCAGGCTCTGCGCCACAGTCTGGAATTCAGTCAGAACCAAATCGACACTCTTACTGTGGAAAACAAGTCACTAAATCACTCTGTCAATATGATAACCACCCAGCTCACATCCGTTACCGGTGACAACAAAGCTATGAAACAAACCATCGTACTGTACCTGACAGGATGAACCCCGATCTGGTTCACACATTGCCTTGTATTTCTGTTATGTGTAATATGTTACTTACTTTGTTGTTTTCACGTTCAAATGTTTGTTCTTCTCTGATTCAGTGTCTGCTGATACTGCTGTGTCATTTACACACACACACACACACACACCAACATTAATGCTCAGTCTATCGTAACTCAATCAACATGTCTTCTCTCAAATTCTTAAACTGGAATATTCGTGAAGTTGGTTCTCAAGCAAAAAAATATAAAAGTTCTGAATCATCTGGCTAAACTGCAAGCAGATATATGCTTAGTACAAGAAACACACCTCTCAGAATCAGACCACAACACATTTCAATCAACACAATTCACTGATTCATTCTCAGTCCACTACAACACAAAACAAAGAGGGGTCTGTATTTTAATTAACGAGACAGTTTCATTTATCCACAACTCCACTGTCACTGACCCAGAAGGCCAGTTTATCATTATTAACATATCCATCAACAATAGTCCAGTCACAATCTGTAATGTTTATGGCCCAAATTCTGATGATCCATCCTTTTTTCATAAGTTTGTTTTCATCCCTCTCAAACATTTGCATCTGTCAAGTCATATTAGGAGTCGATTTTAATACAGTAGACCGATCTAATATTAAAAATAATAAACGTACCTGGCAACCCACAGAAATAATAGAACAGTCCATGAGCGATTGTGGTCTTGGCGATAGTTGGAGATTACAGCACTCAAACTCAAGAGAATACTCATTCTTCTCTCCGGTTCACCATTCAAGTTACAAGTTACAAGTCTTTTATTGTCAGATGCACAGAATGACACAGGGTCAGACTGGGCACTGAAATTCTTAGGACAAGGCACCACACAACAACTACCATAGCATAACATAATATAACATAACATGACATACACTCTGTTCAAGTACTCTGAACATAATACTAACATATACATATAACATATAATACACATATAGTAACATATAATAAACTAAACTACAGACAAATGGGAGTAGCAGGTAGTGAAAGCAGGTAGTGCAATAAAAAGTGAAAGTACAAGGCTGAAAGTGACAGTGTATGTAAAGTGACGAGTGCAAAAGTGTCGATAGTCTGTCAATGTCCATTTAGCAGCCTGATGGCTCTCGGGAAGAAACTGTTCTCCAGTCTCTGTGTGCGAGACCGGATACTACGGTACCGCCTTCCAGAAGGCAGCGGGGTGAACAGTCTGAAGGCTGGATGATGGCAGTCCTTTAGGATCCTGCCAGTTTTCCTGAGGCATCGTGTGTGGTATGTGTCCTGCAGGGCTGGGAGCTCCCTACCGATGATGAACTCCGCAGTCCTGACCACACTACGTAGGGCAGTGGTCGCCAACCCGTAGATCGAGATCGACCGGTCGATCTCGGAGACGTTCCCTGTCGATCTCCAAAATAAAATGAAAATAAATTCAGAAACACATTGTTCCTTGTTTTCGAACAATTTCTGAAGTGTCTTCTGAAATGTTTTCTTTCTGACTGGAAGATCGACGTCAGAAAAGATCTCTGCCTGATTCATGAACGCCTGAAAACGGGTTCGCTTACACAGCCGTGTTGTCAGCTGTGCGCCCCGAAAGAGGGGAACGTACCACTACAGGTGGGGCGCAGGGGGAAATGCAGAAAGACCTTTATTGATAACTTCACATATTACACAAGCTCAAAGTACACCGACATAAAACTAAGTCATCAATAAATAAATGTTGAAATGCCTGTACCTTCGTGTACATGTTTACGCTACGGCATTAATAGGTTACGCCTGCGCATGCGCGACAGCGGAGATTCTTGGCGACTTGCCAGGTCTTACCTCCGTGAGTTGGGCTTTTCTGCTATTGTCCTTCAAAACAAAAGCTCAACATTGAGCTTTTTTTCTTGTCTGATAGAGCAATCTGGTTTACTTGAAAGTGATTGCAATTGTATTTATTCTATTATTTGAAAAGGGACAGATGCAGGAGTCACAAATGGTGATTCTCATATTTATTATTTTGAAAATTATTTAAATCTGAGGATGTCTGTACAGCTGATGTGAACGTAATCACCAACGGTCTGAGTTCAGAACCAATCCCAGATGAGAAAACTTTCATGAATACCAATTTGGCCCCGAAAAACTCGTCAGTGGAGTTGAGAAAATCACCAAATCAAAGACCAGGAGCTGGATGACTGACAGACAGCTCACAGACTGCCTCAGACTGGCTGTCTGTGATTATGAACTAACTACAAGCTCAGAGTTCAGTCACAGCCATGCACTGACTGGAGTCACATGGCTTGATGGCATTATGATGAGAGCTGAATTTACATGAGTTCCACTGACTGATCATGTTGTCAGTGTTGTGTTGTAATTGGATTGGATTCAATTTATTGTCATTGCTAGAGTACAGGTACAGAGGCAACGAAATGTAAATAAATACAACATTTATATTGGTAGTTC
The DNA here is from genome assembly GCF_029220125.1 of Pseudoliparis swirei. Classification (NCBI taxonomy): domain Eukaryota; kingdom Metazoa; phylum Chordata; class Actinopteri; order Perciformes; family Liparidae; genus Pseudoliparis; species Pseudoliparis swirei. The sequence continues at coordinate 23,551,536 of NC_079398.1, read as the reverse complement.
ATCCAGCTGCTCATTGCAAATGTGTTTTTTCTTGTTCATGTTGTGTGCGGTTAACAAATATCGTACTTGTTATATTACACTTAAATTCTGTGTTCCTGGTCATATCAATTTGAACGCTGGACCAAAATGACAATTAGGCCAAATAAAAAGTCATAAGTCCAGTCTGGACAGTCGTTTTCTCTCAACGCCTCAATAGGTAGATCTTGCCGGCCATGAAGGCGGAGGTCGGGGATCTTGGGCTCAAAAAGGTTGGTGACCACTGACGTAGGGCCTTGCGGTCCTTGGCTGTGCAGCTCCAATACCACACTGTGATGCACCCAGTCAGGATGCATCTGTAGAAATTGGTGAGGATGACTGAATCCATGCTAAACTTCTTCAGTCTCCTCAGGAAGAAGAGGCGCTTCCAGGCCGCTTTGACCACCTTGTCTGTGTGAGCAGACCAGGTGAGGTAGTTACTGATGTTGACCCCGAGGAACCTGAAGCAGCTGACCATTTCCACTGCAGAACCGTTGATATGCAGGGGTGCGTGCTCCTCCACCTGCCGTCTCCTAAAGTCCACAATCATCTCCTTTGTCTTTCATTCATACGCACACATTGACTTCTTCCTTAACAGCAATTATATCGGATATTTTAGATTCGAAGATTCATCCTATAATTATTAGCGACCATGCTCCCGTAACATTTAGATGGAACAGGATTAACATACATAAACCTATCACTAGATGGCGCTTCAATACATCTCTTCTCAAAGAGCCTCAGTTTGACAGTCTCATTAAAAAAGAGTGGGTATCCTTCCTAGAAATAAATGATTACCCAGAGTCATCACCGACCCTTCTATGGGAAATAGGGAAAGGAGTTTTAAAAGGGAATAATCATTTCATTTTCCGTCTACAAAAAAAAGAAAGAAAAAAACGAAGAAGCTGAACTGGAACAACAAATCAACCAACTTGAAATCATTAATGCGAGCAACCAAACATTGGAAACCCAAAAAGAATTGAGAAAATATCAATAACAAATAAATGAAATAATAAATAATAAAACTCAATTCCTAATATACAGACATGTTCACCATAGCAATACATCTGGTACATATTTGGCAAGTCAAATTAAATGAAATAAAGAAAAAACAACAATCGCAATCATTAAAGACTCAACAGGGAATCCCACAAATTCACCCGATGAAATCAATAACATTTTAAGAAGTTTTTATGCTAATCTTTATTCATCTGAAAAGGACCCAAATCCAGAAGACATTAATTCATCTCTCAACAGCATTTACCACAGATTATCAAAGAACAAACAAACACACTTGACTCACCATTAACACAGGAATAACTTTTTGCTGCTCTCAATATCATGCCCAAAGCACCAGGACCTGATGGCTACCCTGCACAGTTCTATAAACACTTTTGGTTCATCATAGCTCCACTTTTTCACAAGATTGTAGGTGTGCGGAAAGAACAAAGAGTCGAGTAATTCCGTTTGACCGAGGTCATTTATTTTCCTTTCCAACACCTGTCCTCACCTCTTCCTGGTACCCTTTAACACCCCCCGTCACCAGGGCTACGCCCCTTTCCTTAAAGGCCCTCGTGAATTCCTACTCCCCTACATGCCTCCCCCCAGAATTCACCTAGCCCCCACCAAACGCTCAATGTCTCGGGGATTGAGCCGCACGACTCCGTGTCTCTGGGGCCGGGGGCAAGACCTCCGTTGGTGGGCAGGTAAAAGGGCACGAGGTCGCCCCCGTTATGGGGGTAAAGCTAGCCTTACCGGCTGGTCCAGGTCCAAATGTGCCGATTTAAGGCGGTCTACCGACACATATTCCAGGCGGCCGCCCATGTCGATCTTGAAGGCTTTGTCTCCGGTCTCCAGAACGCGAAACGGCCCGATATAGGGGGGTTGAAAGGTTCCCCGGTGGCAGTCCTGGCGAACAAGCACATACTCTGCTGACTTGAGGCTGAACGGGACGTACGACTAAGATGTGGGCAGGTTTGAACAGCCTGGCCTTTTCCCACAATGTTTCTCGCTCCTGGGTCGCAGACCAAGGATCTGTGACTTTGGGGATAAACTCCCCCGGGACCCGCAGTGGCTGTCCATAAACCAGCTCGGCAGATGAGGCCTGTAGATCGTCTTTGGGGGCCGACCTAAGCCCCAACATGACCCACGGAAGCCTGTCCACCCAACCACTGTCTTTGAGGCTGGCCCGGAGAGCAGCTTTCAAAGAGCGATGGAAGCGTTCGCACAACCCATTAGCCTGTGGGTGGTAGGCCGTTGTCCGATGGAGCTTCACCCCGAGGCTTCCTGCCACCGCATTCCAAAACTCCGATGTGAACTGCGGGCCTCGGTGCGAGGATACATCAGCTGGGGCTCCGAACCTGAAGACCCAGGTCAAAAATGAAAGCCCGAGCCACTTCCTCTGTCGTTGTCGATGACAACGGCACCGCTTCTGGCCAGCGAGTGGTTCGGTCTACCATTGTGAGGAGATACGTGAAACTCTGGGATGGGGGCAAAGGGCCCACCAAGTCCACATTCACGTGGTCAAACCTCCTTTCCGGCACCGAGAACTGTGCTAAAGGGGCCTTTATATGACGGTGGACCTTGGCATGCTGGCACACCACACAGGTCCCGACCCACTTTCGTACATCCTTTTTCAGCCCGTGTCAGACGAACTTTGCTGCCACCAACTTCTGCGACGCCTTCTTGCAAAGGTGTGACAGGCCATGCACCGCCTGGAAAACCTGTCGTCTCCAGCCGTCGGGAACCACCGACCGTGGCTGGCCTGTGGATACGTCGCACAGAAGCGTTGTGCCGGTCTCGCCAAACCAGGGGTCAGGAACCTTTTTGACTGGGAGAGCCATAAAAGCCAAATATTTCCAAATATATTTAATTGAGAGCCATATAGTATTTTTAACGTATAATTTTAATGTGACTTCTGGTGCTGCATGATGCTACGGTGCTACGGGGGGGGGGGGGGGGGGTGCAGGTGACTTTTTCTTTGCTCCGCCGGCATCGGAGCTCTGCAGCGCGCGAGACGGGGAGCCGAGAAGTGTTAACGCGACACGTAGAGAGAGAGTGACATGCTGTTGGTTACGATTGATACGATCAATAACAGACGGCTGTTTAGTTTAATAAAATAACAAAGACGTGCTCTTTAGGAAAAGGGACCTTAAATTACTTCTGCTGTAATCTGGCGCGATAGAGAAAATTACAGGGGGGCGGGCGGAGATTTGTTTTTTCTCAACTCAAAATTGTTTGGGAGCCATATGCCGTCACCGGAAGAGCCATATATGGCTCGCGAGTCATAGGTTCCCGACCCCTGCGCCAAACGGAACGTCCTCCAACCGCAGCCCCGTCCTCAATTCAAGAACGCCTGGGTCTGCAAGCTGCTCCTCGGCCATCTTGCTGTAGTCCAATTCCAACTGGACAGCCCCGGTGACGGCCCTGGAGAGGCAGTCTGCGACCAGGTTCTCCTTGCCTGCGACATGCTGCAGATCCGTCGTGAACTCTGATATGTAGGCGAGCTGGCGCTGCTGCCGCGCAGACCACGGTTCAGCGCTCTTCCTCATGGCAAACGTCAGCGGCTTGTGGTCCACATACGCGGTGAACTGCCGAGCCTCCAGCAAGAACCGGAAATGCCAAATGGCCAGAAAGAGGCCGAGGAGCTCCCGGTCGAACATACTGTACTTTCGTTCATTCGGGCGCAACTGCTGGCTGAAGAAAGTGAGCGGTTGCCATGCCCCCTTCATCCAATTCAATTCAATTCAGTTTATTTGTATAGCCCAATTTCACAAATTACAAATTTGTCTCGGAGTGCTTTACAATCTGTACACATAGACATCCCTGCCCCAAAACCTCACATCGGACCAGGAAAAACTCCCAAATAACCCTTCAGGGGGAAAAAAAGGGAAGAAACCTTCAGGAGAGCAACAGAGGAGGATCCCTCTCCAGGATGGACAGGTGCAATAGATGTAATGTGTACGGAAGGACAGATTTAGAGTTAAAATACATTCAATGAATATGACAGAGTGTATGAATAGTTCATAGTAGGCACATTCCACGATGGAGACCTCCACGATCCATCAGGCAGATGGCGGTGCACGCCGCCCACCGCGTAGTCCGAAGCGTCCGTGGTGATGGCAATCGGAACTTTAGGCGACGGGTGTGCTGCCAGCATTGTTGCCTCCGCCAGAGCCATTTTAGCGTCCACGAACGCCCGTTCCCGTTCTTCGGTCCAGTCCACCATCTGTTTGCTGGCCTTGTCCTTCAGGGCCTCGTACAGGGGCCGCATCAATTGGGCTGCTCGGGGAACAAAGCGGTGGTAGAAATTGATCATGCCTAAAAACTCCTGCAGGGCCCTCACTGTGAGTGGACGCGCAAAATTACTGACAGCCTCCACCTTTGATGGGAGGGGAATCGCCCCGTCCTTTGTGATGCGATGTCCCAGAAAGTCAATGGTGGATAATCCAAACTGGCATTTAGCCCGGTTGATGATCAACCCATGCTGACTGAGGCGATGAAACAATATCCGGAGGTGAGACATGTGCTCGGCCCTTTATGTACTGGCAACCAGTATTTCGTCCAAGGAGACAAACAGAAAAGGCAGGTCCCTCAGCACCGTGTCCATCAGGCGCTGGAACGTCTGCGCTGCATTCTTGAGTCCGAAAGGCATCCTCAGGAGCTCCAACAGGCCGAACGGCATTTTTTGCCCGTTTGCAGTGCGCCATCCGGGTACTTTCAGTGCACTGAATTCTGCTGGTTTTGTCAGTGTGGCGCCCTAAGCACTGAAAGTCAGTGCTCGAAGTGCTCAAGTGTCCGGTTGTAGACACAGCCGAAGTGTCCTCTTTTTCACAAACTCAAATCTGGTCACCCTACTTAAAGACATAACAAAATGGATGACCTGCAATTTCTTGATGTTTAATTCTGAAAAAACTGAAGTTATTTTATTCGGCCCCGAGCACCTCAGAGATCAATTATCTGGTGATGTGGTTTCTGTAGACGCCATTGCTCTAGCATCCAACACCACTGTAAAGAATCTCGGCGTTATCTTTAATCGGGACTTGTCCTTTCCCTCCCACGTGAAGCAAATCTCACGGACTGCATTTTTTCATCTACGTAATATATAAAAAATCATAAACATCTTGTCTCAAAAAGTTGCAGAAAAATTGGTTCACACGTTTGTTACTTCTAGACTGGATTACTGCAACTCCTTATTATCAGGCTGCTCTAATAATTCTCTTAGGTCCCACCAGTTGATCCAGAATGCTGCAGCTCTTGTACTCATTAAAACTAAGAATAGAGATCACATCACTCCTGCACTAGCTGCTCTGCACTGGCTTCCCGTAAAATCAAGAATCACTTTTACAATTCTTCTCTTAACCTACAAAGCCATGATTGGTGATGCACCATCATATCTTAAGGAGCTTGTATTACCATATTGCCCCACTAGAGAGCTGCGCTCACTAAATGCAGGGCTACTTGTAGTTCCTAGAGTTTAAAAAACTAGGATGGGAGCCAGAGCCTTTAGTTATCAAGCTCCTCTTTTATGGAATCAGCTTCCACACAGTCACCTCATTTAAGAGTAGACTTAAGACTTTCCTCTTTGATAGCGCATATAGTTAGGGCTGAATCAGGTTCACCTGGTCCAGCCCCTTGACATGCTGCTTTAGTCTTATAGGCTGCTGGGGGACGTTTAGGATACCCTGAGCACCTATCTCCTCTTGCCTCCCTCCTTGTGGATGAAGGGCAGGCAGCTCAGGGCGACTGCATTGTTGTGGTACTTTTCTTCTTTGTACATTATTGTGTATTCATAGCTCTCAAGGTTACAGCCCACCATTGCATGCTGGGCAATAGGTGCTTGTGATCTGTCAGTAAGGCGAGCAACTAAGGTGAACTTGTTCTAATAGTTTAAACAGTATTCATAAAAAAGTGATAATTTGTAAAAAGTTCTTCTTTAATTCAATTTAAGTTTCACCCCATTTTTGGGTTATTTAATTTAGCCAAATTATCATAACCTGCCAGTAACCACAAAGATATGCTCAATATTTTTTAGATTGTATTTAATTATCAAATAAACTCAGATAACAGGGTGGACTGGATGTAACAGAGTGGGAATCATATCAGTGAATAATACATTTCATAAATGAAGGCAATTCATTCAACATTTTATATGCACATTTTAAATGTAACTTCCATGAACAAACATTCATCATGAACACACATATTTAGTTTAAAAAGAAAAACCGGCTGCTGCAGCTTGGTTACAAACTCTGGACAAATATGGAAGAACAACATTGAACTGAAGTCATTGTGGTGGAAACATTGGCTGAACTTTCCAAATGTGTGTGAGCCACCAAGAAAACAACAACACATTACTTGAATAGCTGTTACAATACGAGTGAATCAAAGAGAGAACGTTCGGTCAACAAAAGGTAAAATATTCACGTCTTAAAACAAAGGAATCCCTAAATCTCAAAGAGAGGAGATCAGGAGAGGATGATGTTGAAGAAGAAAGGAGGAAGGAGGCAATTAACCACAATTCTTTTCTCAATTCAGTCATTCTTCAGTTATGGAATACAATGTCAGTTTCTACAATAAAACTGACATTGTAAAACAATTTAAATTCATATATACATGGCAATACATAACACATGAAGCACAAGACAATAACAGAGAAACTCATAGCAAAAAATATGAATTGATGTGTAGCTTGATCTTAGCTGAATACTATGGTGTCAGATCAGTCGCAATAATTGTAAATGCAATCACACACACGAACGCGCACGGAACAATTCACAAATAGATCAAATTTTACAAATGCACACAAAAAGATCCACAAATACATTCATGCACACGCAAGTAAATTACGATTAATACAAATTTAAAGAAAAATCACAAATATATTTATGCATTTATTTGTGGATTTGTCTATTTGGTTGTGGATTTATAGACTAATTTGTTTCTCTAGTGTGGACAATTAAATGTTTCAAAATTTGCTTTTGTGAAAAAGTTTTACTTCAAATTGAACAACTACATTTGTTCTCCTGTGTGGACATCCATGTGTATTTTTAGATCACTATGGAATCCAAATATTTTGTCACAAGAAGAGCATTGAAATTGTTTCGGTCCTGTGTGGACAGTCATGTGAATTTTCAGGTGTCCCTTACGTGTAAATGTTTTACTACAACGTGAACAACTAAATGGTTTCTCTCGTGTGTGGACAGTCAGGTGAAAGTTCAGGTTTCCTTTTTGTCTAAATGTTTTACTACACACAGAACAACTAAATGGTTTCTCTCCTGTGTGAACATACATGTGTCTCTTTAGAGCGTTTTTGAATCGAAATGTTCTGTCACAAAGAGAGCATTGAAATGGTTTCTCTCCTTTGTGGACAGTCATGTGGCTATCCAGCTGTACCTTACGTGTAAATGTCTTACTACAAACTGAACAACGAAATGGTTTCTCTCTTGTGTGGATAAACATGTGTCTCTTTAAACCCTTCTTGATTCGAAATCTTTTGTCACAAAGCGAGCATTGAAATTGTTTCTCTCCTGTGTAGGAGCTGGTGGGTTTCTCCAGATGTCCCTTGTGGTCAAAGCTTGCAGCACATTCAGGCAAGTTGATTGATGTATTTCTAGTACTACAGTCCACATCACTTACAGGTACTTCTTTGTTTTGCAGAGGGTTCACATCTGACTGAGGTTCCCGAGTCTTCTCCCAATCAACACTGTCCTCAGTCTCATCAGTATCTGGTCCTGAATCACTTTCTGGATCTAACTTCCTGTCTGGTTCTGGTCCTCCACAATCCGCTCCATCAGCTTCTGTTTCCATCTGTTCATTTTGTCTTTGATGAAGCTGAGAGGACTGAACTTCCTCTTCATCATCTTCACTCTTTACAGAAGTGAATGATGGCTTGATACCAGCCTCCTCCAGCCCTGGTAGTTGCTCTCCCTCCTGATTGGTTGAGAGTTCCTCCTGGTCCTCTTTCATGTGGGGGGGCTCTGGGTCCTCCTGTTCCTCTTTAATGTGGGGGGGCTCTGGATCCTCCTGTTCCTCTTTAATGTGGGGGGGCTCTGGATCCTCCTGTTCCTCCTTAATGTGGCAGGGCTCTGGGTCCTCCTGTTCCTCTTTAATGTGGGGGGGCTCTGGGTCCTCCTGTTCCTCTTTAATGTGGCGGGGCTCTGGTTCCTCTGGAGAATAATAAAACACATTAATAAGTCTTAGAAATCTCATATTAAACTCTTTATTATTCAGGAGGTTTATTAATGAAAAAGCAGTGAATTAGTTGTGAATGAGAGAAGCATGACATCTAAATAAAAAGCTGCTGCTGTCATTAATCGTCCTTTTATTCATAAAGAACAATATAATAAAGCCTTGGACTGCAGAGGAGGAGGAACCAGTCCTCCCATCAGGGACGTTCCAGTGAAGCAAACGCAGCCTGAAGCTGGAGAGCAGAAGATCTGAGCAAGAAAACTAAATCTGAGTACATGAATACAGTTTGAGCACAAATCCAAGAGCCTGTGAGGTGTAGTACAGTAAAAAAAAGGACAATGAGGTGTTGTGCAGTCAAAAGTAAAATCTATACCTCTAACATGTTTCAAACTCGCGGCCCGCGAATGAATTATCTTTGGCCCGCATGATAAAATCTATTTTCTATTAGAGCTGGCCCGCCGGTATATCGCACCACCATAATACTACAAATCCCACAATGCACTGTCCGTGTGTCGGCACGTCAATCGCGGGCCCGCGAATGTGCGCCTCAGTGTGTTTTACATATCACTTCTGTCAACTTTCAACTATCCCTCTCCCAAAAAAATGGCTAAACGAAAGGTGGAATTTGAAAACAGGAGTTTAAGACAGGTGGAGGCTCAGTGTATGTTCAGGATGTAAATGGTAAAGCTGTCTGTCTTCTGTGCAGAGACAGTGTGGCTGTAGTGAAAGAACACAACATACGGGCGCGATCACACCAGACGAGACTTTTAAAAGAGCAACCGCTCCAAAACCGCCTTGGGAAAAACAGCGCGTTGGAGTCGTTTTCGATATAGAATTATAAAGCTCTTCGTAATTAATTACCACGAATATGAGCGTCTCCTCGGGAAAACAGGCGCGCCTAAAGACGCTGGAAAAACGCACCGCGCGGCATTTGAAAGACATTCACACAGCGATTTGCCCATTTTGAAGCCCAACAATGCAGGTTTGAACTGCTCAGTAACCCATTTGCATCTGAAGTGGAAAACGCGCCATCAAACCTCCACATGGAGCTGATGGAGCTCCAACGCAGTGACACGCTGAAGGCAACATATGAGTCTGTAAAAAGTAAGAAGTAACGTAAAAAACGTGGTTATTTATTCCGTGGCGGATGGCGGAAAATATTTTTCCACGGTGAAAGGCAACAGAGATAAGCCACGCCCCCTCACCGACACGTATGACGCGTTTAACCCATAAATAACCAACTCAGGAGAGTAAAGCGCTGCCAGTTCTGTTTGTGACGGTTCATCCACATGCTGACCAGTGAACCGGGTTCATCCACATGACCAATGAACATAGTTCATACACATGCTGACCAGTGGATCTCCAGGACCTTTCCATGACTAAACCAAATTTCCATGACATTGTGAAAACTCTGTGTACACATGAACAAGTGAGAATATGTAGTATTTAAACTAACAATGAGAATTACAAAGCATACCGTATATATTCCGTGTAAATTAACATTTGAAGATAACACATTTGCATTACTTTTCCAAACATTTTGGGATTTTATTTTTTTCAATTACTTTTCTAGGCCTGGAAATAGCCATTTAAAAATTCAATGACTTCCAGGTTTTCCTTGACCGTGCGAACCCTGTTTTGAATTAAGGGAGCCATAGAGAATGCATTGAGAGCTCTGTTTTTTGAAAAGAAATGGATTTAACATGGGAGTCAATGGGAGAGGTCTGGGGCGATTTTCATTTCGCCCAAAGTCGCCCCAGAAGGGGCGGGGCCATTAATCGACTTTAGGCTGACTGAATGACTGTTACCTGATTCGACAATGACATACAGAGGCAGATCAGACGGTCTCGTGGTAGAATCCGACAGACTTTTTTTTTTTTCTTCCCCTAGGCAGTGTGTCGCCCCAATCGCCCTTATGGACAAGCCGCCCCTGGTAGTAAAGTATAACGTACAATATGTAAGGTGTCGTACAGTAACAAATATAATATGTAACTGTCCCTGTGAGATGTATCGTAGTAGAAAAGTCTGACCGTGTTTGAATACTGCAGCACAGTACATGATGTGAACACTTCCTCCACAACAGTTCAGTAAAGTTAGAAAGATATTCACAGATTCGGACTTCCCGGCTCAATAGCTCTCTCACGACAAGGAGTTAACACAAACAACACCTCTCTGTGATCGTAGTGATGTCGACAACAAGCTACAACCTTCATTTTACCAAAAAAAGCCGGTCTCCGAGATCGATGAATAACGTTGGTCTCAATGTGCGATCAGCTGTGAGACCGAAGCCCAGGGACCGTCTGCAAAAAGCAATCCAGGAAAAACATATTCCGAAAATATTCAATATCTCCACTGAAAGACTGTGTAGGCTGACAGAACTTATACCATACGTCAAATGGCCACCCTGTGTTGTACTACAGTTGTCATTTTGAAAATAACTCATCTTAAATAATTATTATATTTAATATTTTATGGAAGAAATCTTCAATAGCTCCACTGTTATCAAGTGTAGGATGAAACCATTCATTTCCTACATCAATGGGCTCCACATGAGTGGAATACACCTCTTACTTTGGAGAAAATAGATTTTAAATATTTATTATGAATATTTTGATATCATTTATGGAAACAATCTTCAATAGCGTCACTGTTAACAAGTGTAGAGTGAAATCATTCAATATCTACATCAATGGGCTCCACATGAGTGGATGACACCGCTTATTTTGGTGAAATGTGTTTTTGAATATTTTTTATGAATATTTTGTCATAATTTATGGAAACAATCTTCAATAGCTTCACTGTTATCAAGTTTAGAGTGAAATCATTCAATATCTACATCAATGGGCTCCACATGAGTGGACTACACCTCTCATTTTGAAGAAAAAAGATTTTGAAGAATTATTATGAATATTTTGTCAGAATGTATGGAAACAATCTTCAATAGCGTCACTGATATCTAGTGTAGGATGAAACCATTCATTTCCTACATCAATGGGCTCCACATAAGTGTCCTACACCTGGCCGGCTATACCTCATGAATCATTATACCATGGGTTTAATCGTGTACGGCACGAGAGAGCAAATTGCCAGGCAAGGGTTAAAAAAGGTGAGTAATTAAATTATTACTTAACATCAAGTTGCTTTGAAACAATCCATTTGAAAAAGCAGCTTTAGTTTTTTGGTTGTTCCGTTGGAGGAAAAATACATAATGCATACTGGGTACATTCTATTTGAGTTTTGCAGCAAAATACAATTATTTTTCCATTTTTACGCATGTTGTCAGGTCACATTTGATGACTATGATGGAGCCATTGGATTTGTCAACATAAGAAATGTGCACTGGAAGTTTGTGGTGAGTATGCAGCTGGTCATGTGGTACAATGTGCCTTTACAGCATTCATGTATGGCTCATTGTTGTGAATGTATTTTAAGGTTATCAATCTTAAAATTGCTTTAAATATTTATAACAACCTACAATCAAGTCAATATAACTAAATCTACTTTAATGTTAAATACAAGTTTGATGACAAGTTAATGTAATTTTTCATAAATTGTCATTTATAAATGAAGAGACAATGAGATTGTATATTTGTATCTAATGTAGCTGCATTGTGTACATGCACATCTGTAGCATGTGGATTGATTTTAAGACTGTTCTTTTAGTTTTAAATGTCTTCATGGTCGTCATCCCTATCTTAAAGCTCCACTATGTAGTTTTTCCCTTTTAGCGCCCCCTTCAGGTTTTTAGGTATTTAACGTTTACTTCAGTGTCGTAAATACCCAGTTACGATAGATGCAGCCTCGCATACACTTGTATTGAGTTGGGATCATGTGTTGTCCTGTATTATAATATTATTATTATTATTTGTACGTGTCACGGGTTATAAAAGGTGACGAGGGGGAGTTGACGCGAGGTTTGTTTTGTTTGGAGCGCGCTGACAGGCGGCGGACTCAGAACGGCAGCAATCTGGCGACTTTCTATTTTGGATTCATACCAACGGGCGGGATCACTAATAGAAGACTGCGCAGGAACACTGAACTGGCCCAGCACCTACCGGACTAGGGTGAAGTAGCGCGGGGATTGAACGCGGCGCCTCGCCATGTTTCCGCCTGGTCGATCAGCTGTTTGCCAGCTTTTTTTGGGGGGGGGGGGGTGCGCGTGTGCAATCATTTACTTTTGTTTTGGGGGACTGCAAATGTGGAGTACGTGTGATCGAATACAATATTGTTGACAACACCAAAAAGCTACATAAAAAAGCCACCCTTATACTGTAGCTGCGAGCGTGGAGTGGCACTATATGACATTGCGTAATCACTGCCAGAAAGCAGGTTGAAGTACATCCGCCGGATGGACCGGGCGGCTCCAGAATCTTACATAGGTTATTTCCCCACAGACCCCCGATGGCAATAGCGGAGACGCAAATTGTCATATTAAAAGTCATTGTAGCGGCACCATTTTTTTCAAGCTGTTATTTTAAGGTGCCAAAAGTTACATAGTGTTGCTTTAATGAAAAATATATATATGATTATTGTCCAATCAAAGCACTTGAATCATCAAACAGGATCCCATTGGTAGTCCCCACTGCTACTCTAACAATTTGAGTTTTCTTTGAATGAGTATGACCCCATATTGTGGAACTTATTTTTAGACTAATATTCAGTACTTTCAAGTAAAATGTTAAAATATGCCTATTTAACATGGTTTGTTTCTTTATTTTCTCACAGTTGTGATTATCTTGTGTACAATAAATATACTTCCAATGTTGCTCAATCATTTAGGTTTTACATAAATAAAATGTATTATGTTATTATTCTTGCTGTTGTTGGTAAGTTTAAAATATGGCATGCTTTTACACTATATTACTTTTTAAAACAGTATCTCCATGCCCTTTCAAACCACATATTTGTGGTTGATCCTCTGCAAGGGTCAAATGAAGTTGACGACTCCAGAAAGGCTGGCCAAAGATTTGGGTAATATTAATTAGACTATGGGAAATATATAATGTTATACACATCTTTAGTAAGGCCATAGAGTAAGTGCAAATGTAAACCAACATTATTTTCCTTTCATCCTGCAGACAGTATTTCAAAATGCGCTGGAACAGACTTGGAAAGGAGGACTGGGTTAACATCAAGTGGCAGCCGGGCCAGATAACCCACACCTGCCAGAAAGATGGCAGCAGTTGTGGGATCTTTGTCATGCAGGATATTTAATGCAACCTTTTGTATTTCTGATAGATTCAACAATATGCTGTTTTACTATGTCAATTCATACAAGGTGTGTTGTTTTGCCATTTGACAGATGGCCAAGATGACGGTGATGGAACTTCCAAAGATTCCGCAGCATTTTCGCATCAACTCATCTAAACAATCTCTTGAAAAGCTAAGAAGAGACATGGCTGAAGACATTCTAAAACAATCAGGTTTTGTTCAAAATATGTAATCAATATTTGTTTGACTTAATACATAATTGACACAAATATACATGTATTTATTTCTAGTTTCAAAGGATGAGCTCTGTTCCTTCTGTGGAATTGAGGACCTGCCCAAAACTGCTGTTGATGCTGTTTGGGTGAGACTTGTTTTTAGACAATCTGAGTTGTGGATAATCTGTAGATAACCTGGAGTGAGTTTCAAGGAATAAGTGTCCTTGAGCAAGGCACTGAACCCCCAGTTGCTTCACCGCAGCCCACTGCTCCTTAATAACTAAGGATGCAGAGAACTAATTTCCCCTTGGGGATTAATAAAAGTGTATATTAAAAATAAAAATAAATTAGTAATCAAATATTGTTAACTTGTATGCATAACATCAGTGGTCCCCAAACTACGGCCCGCGGGCCGGATTCGGCCCGCCTCCCCATTTGGACCGGCCCCCTGAACAATACCAGAGACGCGTTCCGATTTATTATTTTTTTCACCTGGCCCGCTGCCGTTGAGATTGCAGTGAGACGCGGAGAAAATGTGGAGTGTTGCTCTTCGCAATAGAACATCTTTGATGGGACGTGTCGCGTCTCGGCCAATCAGCGATCAGATGTCCACAGCGTTTGGGAAGTTAGGTTAGCTTGGATGTTAGCCCACTACATCTGCTGCCGTCACCCTGCACGGTGTAGCGATACTAACAAAGTACCCGTACATTAAAAACGATGTGATTTAGCATATTTTTAGAATCGATACTTCATTAAAAGAGCGATCAGAGCGCACGCGCTGCTTCGCTCCGTTAAATGCTGTCTGCACGCGCACGCACTCACAGCGAGTGGCGCGCGCATCCAGGATTTTTCCTGGGTCAAAATGAGTCTTCGGTGCTCTCAAAAAAAAAAATGTTGCGCGCACAGCGCGCACCGTCTGCCCATGCAGGTCGGGCTGTTGAGTGAGTGATCAGCAGCTGACCTCACAGTTGCAGGGCTCTCAAGTTTTGAAGACAGGCAAGCGTGAGATTTCCATCAGCACCCGATACAGCTGACCGTTGCGCGCGCCGGCATCGAGCCGAAAAGAGTTGTTGACGGGGGGGGGGGGGTGCTTGTGACTATTTTTTTGCTCCATCCCAATGCGCGCAGACCGGCGTCTGAGCTCTGCAGCGGAACAATCGATCGGCGTATTGAGCACCCCTGCATTCAAGCATTAAATAGCCGAGAGGTTTTTTCAGCGTGAGGAATTCGATGTGTGGCGGGAGTGCGTGAGATAAGACCGAAATGCGTGAGTCTCACGCTCAATGCGTGAGACTTGAGAGCCCTGCAGTTGCGTATTGATCAGACAAGAAGAGACGCTTATCAACTCCAGTGTTATCCCTACTATTATAACAGGGTGAAATCTCCACCTGCCACAATGTAATCCCCCCCCCCCCCATATTTTTAGTATCGATACTACATTAAAAGAGCGTGAGTGATGCGCGCGCACCACTCAGCCGTGATGCGTGAGCACACTCTCACTTCTCACTAGCCCCCCCCCCCCCCCCCGGCTGGCCCTCCATCAGACAAGGCAAACATTATGTGGCCCTCACAGGAAAAAGTTTGGGGACCCCTGCATAACATGTTTCCTAAAGTTTCCATTTTTTAAATATGTTGAATTTATTCATCCCCATGTAGATTCAGTGTGCAACTTGCTCAAGATGGTTTCACACGCAGTGCCTTGGGATGACAGCAGCACAAATACCAAACAAAGATACCCCTTGGTATTGTGTGTTGTGTAACTGAACACTTAGGAATGTGTATGTCTGACTTTCAGATAAACTTGTTGACTTCAAGTTTGTCAAGTTAAATGTTGTTCAAGCCGAACCAGTCATGTATATATTGGTATCTGATCGTTCATAAAGATTAAATGTGGGAACTACTTGACTACTATGATGGCTCTTATTCTAATGTGTGTGATACTATTTTTTTATTCAAGACATATAAAGTACGAAGAATAGGTTTACAATTGCACTAATTTGACCAAATCACTGATATTACCAGACTTTAAGTCATGACCACTGGGTTACATGTTTTTTCAGAA
Source organism: Pseudoliparis swirei (assembly GCF_029220125.1). Lineage (NCBI taxonomy): Eukaryota > Metazoa > Chordata > Actinopteri > Perciformes > Liparidae > Pseudoliparis > Pseudoliparis swirei. The sequence goes on along the minus strand of NC_079398.1, from coordinate 23,535,843 downwards.
GAAGCAATTAGTTAATATAAGATCTATTGTATGTTTGAGTATGTATAATAAATCATGAAAGTGCTCCTTAACCAATATGCTGGTTTCTGGAAAGCAAATAGGACACCGTTTTACATTGTATCGATGCTAAACACATTTCGGTTCAAAATAATCCAAATTGAACAAACAATCTTAAATACACATTGCTTTTTCATAATCAATAGATATCCTGGTGACTGAGGAGAAAATGGTGCCGCTACACTTTGTCCTAAAAACGAAACTGAGACCCCGTTTACACAATGGGAAAACGCATATATTTTCATGCGTTTTAGCCTTTCATTTACACAAAAACGGAGGTTTTATCACGGAAAACGATCATTTCTAAAAACTCCGGCCAAAGTGGAGATTTCTGAAAACTCTGTTTTTGTGTTTGCATGTTAACTAAGTCAAACAGAGTTTTAGGTTGTCAAACGTCACAGTATGCGACTAAAAATGCTTCCCGTCATGTGAGCGTCCTATGTTTACAGTTAGTTTGCTTAGGTTCGCCCGAGTTATTTCCTCCTTGACAGGAGGATACTCCTCGGAGGTCTCGGACGGGTACTGTTCTAAGAACAATGCCAACATATCCCTATATTTAGTTTGGCATGATTCCCAATCCACATTATCGAGTGCTTTATTTGCCTTATAATCTAAGGCGACTCGAAGCAGCAGCTCCACTTCGCTGTCTGTCCATACAAATGAACCTCGCTAAGGAAAAGGAAGTTGATCGTGTTTTTCGTAGTTGTTGTTGGTTTTGAGAATTCTGATTGGTTTGCATGTCTTTATCCTTCTTGTTACACTGCCGACTACAGGTTTGGCATAGTTATGATGGCGCATTTATGCGGGTTCATATAAACAGAAACTTTTTTGAAAACGACCTTGTGTGTACAACGTTATTTTTGAAAACGGAGGGGCAGAAATATTTGTTTCTGTAAATACCCGGCTATGTGTAAATGTGGCCTGAGATGATTAGAAGAGATCTTCTGAAGAAAGTATTGTAGTTTTACCAATACAGGATTGGTGGTTAAACATCATTTTATTTAAAATTATGCAAAAGCACATCATCAATATAGCTGATCTAGTACAACAAAGGAGAAGCAATTGATGTAGGAAATATTGTCAGCCTACACTTTACTACAGTGGATATATTGAATATTGTCTCCATAAAATATTTAAAATAATTCCTAATAATTATTCATGATCGTATTTCTTCAAAATAACAGGTGTAGTACACTCATGTGGAGCCCATTGATGTAGGAAATGAATGGTTTCATCCTACACTTGATATCAGTGATATTGAAGATTGTTTCCATAAAATATGACAGAATATTCATAATAATTTTTCAAAAACACATTTCTCTAAAGTATGAGGTGTAGTCCACTCATGTGGAGCCCATTGATTTAGATATTGGATGATTTCACTCTACACTTGATAACAGTGACGCTATTGAAGATAGTTTCCATAAATGACAAAATATTCATAATAATTATTTAAAATCTTTTTTCTTCAAAGTAAGAGGTGTAGTCCACTCATGTGGAGCCCATTGATGTAGAAATAGCTGATTTCACTCTACACTTGATAACAGTGAAGCTATTGAAGATTTGTTTCCATAAAATATTAAATATAATTCATAATAATTATTTAAGATGAGTTATTTTTAAAATAACAGCTGTAGTACAACACAGGGTGGCCATTTGACGTATGGTGTAGGTTCTGTCAGCCTACACAGTCTTTCAGTGGAGACATTGAATATTTTCGGAAAATATGTTTTTCCTGGATTGCTTTTTGCAGACGGTCCCTGGGCTTCGGTCTCACAGCTGATCGCACATTGAGACCAACGTTATTCATCGATCTCGGAGACCGGCTTTTTTTGGTAAAATGAAGGTTGTAGCTTGTTGTCGACATCACTACGGCAGGGTTTTTCCTGCATAGAGAACATTTGGGCGCGCGCCTAAGCCGTTTTCCCGAGCGCCTAAGGCAAAAAAAAGTCTGCGATGAAAAAAACAAAAAATCACCGCTGAACGAGGCGCGCACCGGCATCGGAGCTCTGGCGCGCGCGAGCCGAGAAGAGTTGTTGGGGGGGGTGAGAGTGTGCTCACCGCAGAGCTTCGATGCCGGCGCGCGCATCGCTCTGTCGCGCGAGCCGAGAATTGTTTGCGGGGGGGAGACGAAAATTACAGAGTGGCGGGTGGAGATTTCACCCTGTTATAATAGTAGGAGAAACAGTGTCTTCTTGTCTGATCAATACGCAACTGTGAGGTGCGCGAATGGACCGAGCGGCCAGCTGCTGATCACTCACTCAACAGCCCGACGTGCATGAATAGACGTTTTGGGAGCACCGAAGACCCATTTTGACCCAGGAAAAACCCTGCACTACGGTCACAGAGAGGTGTTGTTTGTGTTTTAACTCCGTGTCGTGAGAGAGCTATTGAGCCGGGAATTCCGAATCTGTGAATATCTTTCTAACTTTACTGAACTCTCCAGAACTGCAGAGCGCCCAACTCTCACGGTTTCGCCGTGTGACACACGCTTTTGCATGTTTTCACACGCTCTCACGCCACACAAGCAATTTCTCACGGCAAAAGAAATTCTGATTTTGGGCCGAGACGTGTTGGTTTCTTTTCAAACTGCGACGATAGATGGCGCATCTATAAACCTGTTCGCTGCATAGACATCCTATTCACCCCAAAGAGTCCGGAAGTTAGCAACAGATGAAGATTTTCAAACCAACACGAGCAGAGACTACGGTGTGTTAATGCAGGTCTCTCAAGTGTCACGCATTGTGCGTGACAGTCACGCACTCCCGCCACACATCGTATTTCTCACTGAAAAAACTCTCGGCTATTTGATGTTTTAATGTGCCGCAGCACGCAAACATGAGCTGGCCGCGCTGCCCTCACCGTGGAGGAATCAAGCGCTCCCCTGGAGTTCTGCTGTGAGGTGCCACTTATCAGCCAATCAAAAAAAAGAAATGGGCTACACAATATCCAATCAGAAAAAAACTTATCTGTTGTATCTGGGTGAGATTTGATCCAGCAACCAATGAAAATAAAGCATCCTGGATAGATATGTCACTCTTGCCTGTCTTCAAAACTTGAGAGCCCTGTTAATGACATTTGGTTCAATTAAGTTCTCACTCTTAAACTTTAAATCTTGAAATAATGTGTTGTGTTTGTGCGTGTGATTTTGTGTGTTGATGTAAACTCAGCTGTCATAAGGAGCAGCAGGAGAGCACCATGTTAACCTCTTGGTATCCTGCATGCTCAACACATCAGAGCATTGTTTGTTAAGGCTGCCCACATAGCATTTATCACTATTTGCAGGCCTAGGAAAAGGACCATCTCAAAAAATTTCCAAACAGCTCTTTGAACAAGTAAGATGTATTATAAAGAATTTAACATAAAGACAGGACATTTGTGCAATAGAATTAGTCATGTTTTTGTAAATGAGAGAAGAGTTATTCAAACACATTTTAATTCTTTAAGGTAGCAAAGATGCCTCGTAAAAGACCTTTGCCAGGCCAGAATGCAGGGTACAACATGGGTAGCCTACAACATGGGCACAACGCCAAATTAAATCAAATTTCCTGATATTTGAGCCACCAACGTGTGTGTCTGCGTGCGCGGCAAAATATTGGTCACCCCCGACAAAATCTCACTTCAAGGTTTTTTAAAAAGTTGGCAGCTCTGGAACTGGTTCCATCAGATTAAAGTGATAAACAAAGAGAACCAACCTGTTCGTTGTAACCGAACTTTCGGGTTGAACACAGCGTCCAGTAGTTTCCGGTGTCGCTCGTTTTCCTCTTTAGAACTACAAAGTTCCTCCTCGTACTCTGCTATCGTTCTGTCAAACAGCCCACATATCTCTTGCGCAGCCGCAGTTAATCGCTGGTTGACTAAACGTCTCAGCATTTGGACTTTACACATGTTCACGAGCTCACAGAAACGTTTCCTCCAGACAACTCCGTTAAAAACGTTTCGCTCACTCGGACCCGCTGCTCACTCGGTGTCGCTCGGCTCCGCTCGGGTCCGTGTATCTCCTGCTGGCACGCTGACGTCATGAGCTCCGCAGGACACGAGGAGACAATCTGGACGTTTCCAATGAAGCGGAAAACACAGAGTCACTCGGACAGGGTCACGTGGACATTGTGGGTGGACAACGGTTAAGGTTCAACATGCGGTCCTTTTAACAGCCGACTTCCGGTCGTAATCCGTTGTTGTCATAGTTACGGCAGCCGTTGAAAATAGGAAAAGAACACATAGCAGTCCTCTTGAATGCGTATTGTTTAATTCCGCCTGTCAAACCGTCTCGTATAGTCTCTGGTCTAACAATGCCGGCCGGACAAGACGTAACAGAGTTCTTTGAGGAAAAAGAGTCCGCTCAACTTCTTCTTCTTCTTCTTCTTCTTCTAGTTGTAGTTTAATGGTGGTTGGCATTCATTAGTGTTGTTACGAGATATGCCGACGCTTCGTAGCGTGTGTCGAGTAATGGAGGGGGCGTTTCTCGAAGCGCGAATCGAGTCTTGCTTCATTTAGGAGAGGAGCCAAAAATGATGAAGTACGAAGCCTCGCTGCCCGGCTGTATCACGTGACTGCTTTTGCCGGTTAGGTTTGACTGCAATATAAACCCCTCAGGCTCCATTCAAAATGTGGGTTGTTGGTTGAGAGTTTGGAGAGTTTAGAGAGTGAGGAGAGAAGGATAGGTGATAAGATGGAACTGTTGAGAAACTGTTATTTCTGAATAAAAATGAATAAAATGTCCCCTGTCCTGTACATCACAGTCCAAGTTACACAAGCATATTCAGTCCCCTCTTCCTAGTTACACAAGCACTTTCACTGTCCTCTGCCTGCTTAAGCCCATGCCATTTTCCTAAAGTGACATAATAACATTACACAACCTGCCATATCATATGATACTACCAGTTTGGGAACATTTACACACAGAATACATTCAAACTATATTTTATTATGCACATATGTGATCATTTATGTACAGAAATGATTTGGTCAAACATTTTTGTCATTCATAGTCATTCCCAACAGCCATAACAGACACACACACATTCAATGCATCACATGATGTGGTTCAGATACAGCTGCCTGTGATTATACACTTGGCCAGTAGGTGGTTTCGTGAGCACATGAAGCTTCGAGAAATGAACCCTTTCTCGAACCAATTGGCTGAAGTGGGTCGATGCCTCATGAGGCTTCATCTCACCATCACTAGCATTCATATTATTATCATACAATATACAATAGACTTACATTCTTTACCCCAAACCAAACCGTCAACTCAAGTTGAAACGTTGCGTGTTGTTTATGTTAAAACAGGAAGTAAACAAATTGCCCTTCCCCAAACTACGGCCCGCCTCCACATTTGGCCCTGCCCGCTGAACAATACCAGAGTTGCATTCTGATTTTTTTTTTGTCTGGCCACGCAAATCCTAGACTAGCCCCTGTCAAAGAGAACGGAATAATGGCGAAAAGGTTAGGTAAGATCCCGGAAAGGGTTATTAATATTTGGTTATGTGTGGCTTTCTGGAAAACAATATTTTTTTGTTTTGGGGTAGGGGGAGGGGTCACCTGGCCCGCTGCCGTTGAGATTGCAGTGAGATGCGGAGAAAATGTGATGTGGTGATCTTCGCAATAAAACATCTTTGATGGGGCGTGTCGAGTCTTGGCCAATTAACCCCAAATTGGTATTATCCTTAGATTTGTTTAAATGTTCAGATGTAGAAATGGAGCACTTTAACCTACTGACAATTCACTTCAATCACTACCTTGTATATATATATATTTTGTATTCCTCTGTACATTTAATATTGTTATTGTATTTTGTTTATTAATGCTCTCATGTGCACCCGCTGCTGTGATCCTGCAATTTCCCCATTGTGGGACTAATAAAGGATTATCTAATCTAATCGAATCTAATCTAAAAAAGCTTTGAGGCTTCATCAAACAACGTGGATGTGGTGTGGTGACAAAAAAAAAAGTCACCTGCACCTGATTTAGGCACCCCTGCGATCGTCACACTTTTTCTGTTACAAACTGACCCCGGCCCCCATCAGAGAAGGGAAAAGTTATGTGGCCCCCACAGGAAAAAGTTTGGGGACCCCTGCCCCAAACCAAACCGTCCACACGTGTTGTTTATGTTCATGTATAGGGCTCTGTTCTGTGTATTCTCTGTCTACTCTGTGTGTCTACTGTGTCTACTCTATACTCGGTGTCTCCTGTGTTTCCTTGATCGTTTCATCCCCTTCACCTGTCCTCAGCCTCTCCTGTCTCCTTGATTGTGGTCATTTCCTGCACCTGCCCTCAGCCACTTTCGTCTCGTTACTGTCTCATGTCGTACACCTGTTTTCATGTTGAACACCTGTTTTCTCCCCTATATATTGTGGCACTCTTTCCCTTGTCTGTTGCTGGATTGTTGTCTTTTTTCATTTGTCCTGTCTTTCGTGCGTTTACCTGATCCTGCCTGTTTTCGACCCTGGCTGCCTGCCTGCCCTGAACCCCGATTCTCTGCCTGCCCCTTTTTGGACTTTTTTTTTGTGTGGAAACTTTTGCCTCATAAAAGAGTGCCTTTTTGTTAATCTACACTAGTGATGGTGAGATGAAGCCTCATTTCTGTACATAAATTATCACATATGTGCATAATAACATATTTTTTGAATGTATTCTGTGTGTGTAAATGTTCCCAAAATGGTAGTAGCCTATCATATGATATGGCAGGTTGTGTAATGTTATGTCACTTTAGGGAAATGGCATGGGCTTAAGCAGGCAGAGGACAGTGAACATGTGTGTGTGTGTAACTAGGAAGAGGGGACTGAATATGCTTGTGTAACTTGGACAGTGATGTACTGGACAGGGGACATTTTATTCATTTTTTTTCAGAAATAAGTTTCTCAACAGTTCCATCTTATCACCTTTCCTTCTCTCCTAACTCTCCAAACTATCTCGCTCTCTAAACTCTCCAAACTCTCAACCAACAACCCACATGTTGAATGGAGCCTGAGGTGTTTATATTGCTGTCAAACCTCCCGGAAATATCTGAACCACTTCCCGAAGCAGTCACGTGGTACAGCCGGGCAGCGAGGCTTCGGACGTCATCATGTTGGCTCCTCCCCTAAATGAAGCAAGCCTCAATACGCGCTTCGAGGAAACTCCACCTCCATTACTCGACACACGCTTGGAAGCGTCGGCACATTTCGTAACAACACTAATCTACACTGAGTCCTCGATTCCTCTGCGCATGAGGTCCTGCACCTCGCAACCTGTAACGGCAGGCGTGACAGTTAAAACGGGAAGTTAACAAATTGCCCTTCCTTTTGAAATAACAAACACATATTCGACTTTAAAGCAAGTTTTTCTTTTTTGTGCAAACGTGTCACGAAAGGAACTCTGTATTCAGTGGTGGCTGGTGGATTTTTATTTTATGGTGGGGCCATCCAATCAATATCAGCAATCATTCCAGTGATTCAATGCAAAAAAGGTATCAAATACGCATTACTACTTGGCAGTCATATATTTAACATTTATTTCAACACTTTTATCTAATAAAGGACATTTTACTGATACAATTAAATATATATATATATATTAAGATGCCCCTATTTTGGTGAAACAAACAATCAGTGTGCTGAGGACACCTGCATGTTTTTCTGGCAGATTATTTGTTGAGTAATTTTGCTCTTCTGTACTTCTAAATGGCAAACCTCTGAATGACCTTATTAAAGTCAGGAATGTCGCTGACAAGCTGCATTGGAAATAGAGCTTTACTAGAAAACCTCTCTACTGGATCTGGGTCTGTCCACAATAGACTGGTATCTACTGGATCTGGGTCTGCCCACAGTAGACTGGTCTCTACTGGATCTGGGTCTGCCCACAGTAGACTGGTCTCTACTGGATCTGGGTCTGTCCACGGCGGACTGGTCTCTACTAGATCTGGGTCTGCCCACAGTAGACTGGTCTCTACTGTATATGGGTCTGTCAATGGTGAACTGGTCTCTACATGATCTGGGTCTGTCCAAGGTAGACTGGTCTCTCCTGGATCTGGGTCTCTCCAAAGTGGACTGGTCTCTACTGGATCTGGGTCTGTCCAAGGTGGACTGGTCTCTGCTGGAGGCCTTACTTATTCTCACGGTAAGTTTTAGGGTTAAACCTTAAAGTTTTAGATCCCCTGACTTATACAAACTAAAGGGTTGTTTAGTCTTTACCTAAAATATATCGCCACAGTCATTTTATTTGCTCACCTCCCAAACACCTCGACAGCAAAACTGCTGACACACTGTTGTGCAATATAATACAGTATTTATTCAAGTATAACCATCCGTCACCGAAATGAAAACATGAACAATGACTTACAGAACAGAAACTGACTGGTTGAGCCAGCGGAACGGAATAAAAGCAACAAGAATGATAATTACCGAGACAATCAACTTCTGTCTTTTAAAAACCTAAAGTTATTTACAGATTTCATGCACATGTAGTATTGAAATTAATACAAACAGTACAAAAAAAGATTTACAGAGTCATTCTTCAGTATAAATAGTATCAATAATATTCCTCTGTATAAATAGCTCGGCCTTCTTTGATGTTGGTCTGAGATGTTAAGAAGGTTGGTGTGAGACTGAAAACACTGCACACACATGCTCACACTCACACACACACATGCTCACACACACACACACACAGACACAAGATGAGTGTTCTTGAGCTTTGGGATTGCTTCAGAGAAACGGTTGCAGCGAAGTCGTTCTCTGAAGTCGCCCGGAGGAAGCGGGTCAGACACTCTGGGAACGTCATCGCCAAGACAGACGGAGAGATGGAGGGATGAAGGGCAGAAATTATTATTATTATTATACCACAGCGGTGAAACTGGGCTTCACACATTGAATTAGTTCAACTAAACTAGGATTTTTTCAGCTGATATTCCAACACGCCAAACGCTCGACTAACTGAAACGACTTCAAATCAGCTCACATCTTCACGCTAAGCTTCCAGATTGTTTCACCGATAACTGGAGACAGCATGTTGTTCTGCATGTCCTAAAACTATGTTGTTGTTGTGTTTTACAAATCCTTTATATAAAGAACTCCAGGAACTTGGTTCCAGAGCCAGTGCTGCGTGTGGAGGTGCCAACTAGATCTAAGTGATGGTTGGAATGTAGACCATCTGGTAAATTGAGAGCTTTGCCTTTCGGCTTAGCTCCTCTTCACCAAGACGGTCCGGTGCAGCGCCTGTTTTACTGCGCCTGTGGATCTCTCTCCATCTTACCCTCACTCGTAAACAATACCTGGAGATACTTGAACTCCTTTGCTTGCGGTAGGTACTTTGTCCCCCACCTGTTGGGAGCAATCACCTCCTCCAAGAATCTTAACGTGGTTGACTTAATTATATCTCTCCATCAAGCCAGAGAAAACCAACCTTAAGCCTTAAAGACATAAAACACTGGATTATCTGCCACTTCCTGAAGCTAAACTGAAGGTATTTTAGTATATATCAATTATGGAATGATACAGTCTCTCTAAAGTGATGTCATTGCATTGGTTGGCATCCTTTAACTGTCAAAGTAAACTAATCTCAAGTCAAAGACAGAAAACACTGGACAGCGCCCGAGGTTTGATCCCAGGGAGGGAGAGCACTACGAAATCTGATAGATTTGAGGAAGTAACCACTGAGCTAAACCAGTGCAAGAGCTGCAGCAGGAAGTGGCTTCATAACATAGACGGTACATCAGAAGTTCCCCTCAAGGGGGCGCCAGAGATCACAGAGGACTCAAATCTAAATAACACATTTACTCTTTAACGACACAGCGGCACAAACATTTTTCGCCGGAGTATAACAATCAGCTTGCATGAAT
>NC_079398.1:23379045-23525468 GCF_029220125.1 Pseudoliparis swirei | reverse complement strand
CCCAGATCTAAACCCTCCCACCTTCATTGAACGCATCTCCTGCACAGTTGCCTCAGAACCATTTCCCCGTACACCCAAAACATTGCGACACTCTCTAAAACTGCTTTTATGAAGCAACATATACTCATCTGCTGACACGGCCGCATCAGCAGCAGTCACGCTTCTCCTCTCGATAATATACGTTGCAACACGATCTGGAAGGACATTTTAAACTGCTCCAAAACCATCAACTCGCACAGATCTTCAAACGTAGCTACGTCGAGGGCAGTAAACCACCGCTAAAGTGAATCGATAGGTCTCTCACCAACTCCACATACGTCTGATCTACTTTCCTCTCCAAGGATCTAAAACGTTGGCGATAGGCCTCTGGCACCAGCTCATAGATTTTGAGCACCGCAGCCTTTATCTTAGTATAGCTCGAACTGTCCTCCAGACTCAAAGTGGAATACGCTTCCTGTGCTTTCCCTGACAGGACACACTGAAGCATCAGTGCACAGTCCTCATCGAGCCAGTCTCTAGCCTTAGCTACCCGTTCAAATAGAAAAAAAAACGTGTCAGGATCCCTCTCATTAAACGGTGGCAACCAGCGCAAATTACTCACATCCACGTGCTTCCCCAGGCCTGGGCCCCGGTCTTGGTGGGCCCAGTGGCCCCAGTGGGCCCGGCCGTCCCAGGACAACTTGCCATCTGCGATCAGAGACAAACGATATCTCTCCAGCTCTTGGCGGCTTCTCTCCATTTCTATCTGCTTACTATTCTCCAATTCCAGTTTACTCCTTTCATGTTCCATCTGTAACAGCAAAATCTCCTTTTGTTGCTCAAACGTTAGTCCATGAGTTCGAAAAGACACAGCAGTAGAAACAGGGCCCGAATCTTCACCCTCAGACAGAATTCCTCTCTCAATCAATTTTGACATTATAGCATCTTTGATATTCTCTTTGACACGTTTGTCCCCTTCAACCACCACCTTGTAATGATTTGCGATCCAAAGCAGCTGCTCTCTTGTGCACACATCCAGGGACTCCTGAGATGGAGAATCAACGAATGCCTCAGCCTCCGACATCTCAACTATTTACCAAGACGACCAACAAAAGCCACGTTTACCACCACGGCAGACCCAGACAGACCCTACAAAGTGAACACTCTCGTGCAATGAGGAATAACCCTCAACCTGGTGTAGAATCTCCCTACTATCTAAGCTTGTCCCTAGTCTTCATGCAGCTACTTGTGGTGGGTATTTATGCACTGAAGACCGCTGGTTTAGCAGAGCGACTAGCAAGATAGCAACTCCACAGACACCACGGCCATGCTCCCAAGCAAGCTTCAACCACGTTCGCCACAGCACAACAACAAACACCGCTCAACGAACCCAACAGGGAACGTCGCTACGCCTACCAGGGGAAACTCCACACCACTTACGCACAGAGCAACCTGCAATCGTGATCCGGACCCACCGCAGCATAAATGTAACAAACCTCCTCAAATACTGAAGAGCAAAGACTACAATAAATATCGTAATTTACGGAGTAGCTCAAACCCAAAACCTCAAATCCCACGAGCGGCACAAACAACAAATGAATGCCCTGGAAAGTGCTCAACCAAATATTTGCATATATGCGCCACGTACCGCTAGGTTACGACGTAAATCCACCGTAAGAACACTTTTTACCGTGTCGTTGCCGCAAATGCTGCAAGCAAACAAATTCAACAGGCCACCGCTACACGTTCCCAAGTCACCTACTGCACACGGGAAAAAGCTGGACGAGCCCCCAATTTGTCACAACCCGGCTCTTAGGGCATGGCAAATATGGCGCGGACACAGCATTAAATTAAGGAAAAAGTGTTTATTTAACGTAATAGCGGAACACAACGTAGTGAAGTGTGGCCGTCAGTAACATCAGTAGTGTCCATGTGCATGGGTGGGTAATGGAGTGTAAGTGTTGTCAGCCAAACCCAAGGAAACCAACAACAAAGGAAACCAACAGCCACGGGACCAGCAGCAAAGTAAACCACGACCACGACCACGACCACGACCACGACCACTCCACCTGTGAGGAGAACAACCCCCCCCGCACAGTGTGGATCAAGGCCTTTATGCCCTCCTGCTCTCGGACCAGGTGTTCTGCATCCGGCAATCACTCACCTAAGGACATGATTAGTGATTAGACACGGGGACCGTCACACAAACGTAACATTACTATTCAGACGGACTTATGTATTTAAGTTAACACTACTTAAAAATATTGCATTTGATAGTTACATCTACTCATGTACTTAAGTTCAGAACACTTAAAATATTAAATTGGAGAAACTTTAAATTGTGTGTTCTTGTAGATTAAAAACATACATCAACAGCACTTAACATTTTTTGTTGAGAAATGTTTTGTTGAGAGAACTTACTTTTAACTTAAAATGTTTTGTTGAGAGAACTTATTTTTAACTTTAAATGTTTTGTTACTAAATTTCACTGCCCATTATTTGAGTACACTCAACATTCTTTGCAACGTTGCCTTCATTTAAATTAATAAAAAATGTACACCGTTTTCTTTGGAAGTCAACAGTTAAAGAAAACAAACTTCTTCAAACACAAAATGTTTATTAACAATAACTAAACATTTGTTTGCATAACAATATGAATTCCAGGTGTCAACACTTGAACATAGACAGCAGAGGGTCTGTTTTGTGAATCCAAAATCAAGGCCTTGAAACAAGCTTTGGAACATGGTTGTGACACGTGTGTAGCCGTCACAAGTAGGTTCCCCCCCCCCCTAAAGCACCAATAAGCAACAAGTAGCCAGAGGGATATTCGGTAATAAGGTTTATTCCGACAGCAGACTGTGTCTCTGCTTTCCACGCTCCTCTCATCTCCTGTCTGTCCAGCTCCTTTATGGAGACAGACTCAGATAACCAACACAGATCGTCATCAGCTGGACTGATTACCAATCCGATTACCAATCAGTCCAGCTGATGACAATCAGACACCGTTCACTGAACCACACCCCCGCTCCACCCACTCTGCAGTATTCCCAGTTCAACTCCTTTCACGTAAGATTCCTCCCAGTCTGTATTCTACACAAAAACAAGCATACAGAGACTATAATAAATATTCACCGCCTCTTTTAAATTTTCATTTTTTTTCTTCCCATTCTGTAACAATACAATTTAAAAGTCAAAAGACATTTTTATGCAGATTTTAAAAACTAAAATATACCACTTTCATACAAGAGTCACCTCCTACACATTAGTATTATAGTATTTCAATCAGTCTGTTAAATAAAATAAATAAATTGAGCAAAATACAGGGAAACATTTGCTCTCACGGTACAGGCTCCCTTTAATTCAATAAGTGACAAAAACCTGAACTGGAGCAAATCTGCCAATAAACAATGGACACTATCCTTCCAAATCTAATCCATATCTAAATATAATAAAGAAACAATGGTATCAAAAACCAATGTATTTTAAACAGGGGCTAAAGAAAATATTGTTATATTATTTTATTATTTAAAATATAAGATTAAAGTAGTATATATATGTATTTACAGATATATATATGTATTTATATATGTATTTGTATATATATATATATATATATATATATATGTGTGTGTGTTTACTGACATACATGCGCAGTGGCCTTAGTTACCTCAGCAGATGCCCAAACCACAATATTAAGTTTTCTCAACTTAACATTTTAAGTGGATTCCACTCTTTATTAATGAAATTGACATTTTGAGTTCGTTCAACTTTTTTCAAAGGCATTTGTTGACTCAACTTAAAAAAATGTGTTAGGACAACAAATTTGAAGTTGGGCTTTTTAGAGTGCATGTGGTTTCTACAACATTCAAAATGGAGGATGTATCGTTGCTATTTAAGGGAATCCCTAAAACACAAAAATAATGTCAAAGGACAAAAGAAGAAGAGCAGAATAGTTGCATGATAGACAAATTAAATTTCCTAATTAACGAGTGCTGACCTGAATCATTGGCTGAAATACTTCATCATTTTTCCATTTAGTTTAACAATGCAAAAATATCTCCACCACAATTCAACCCTGTTATAAATGACATACGATGGAGTAACAATGATTTCACCAACAGAATACCAGCAGTGTGATCCACATGCTGCCACACACGTATCCCTTATATGATGTCATGCATATCTCTGCCCGCCAGGTGGCGCTGTTCTTACCGTGAACATCACAGTATTTAAATTGTGCGTAGAAATGTAAACATTTGTAATTCCATTGAATTCATTTAAATAGCAACACAAACATCACTGCAGCGTTCTGCTGAATGTCCACCAGCCTTTATATCATTGTTATTTACCTACATTGAAGCTTTTTGGAAGTTGTTGCTATAGAGTTGTTGTCAGGAAAGTGTGAAAGAGCTGAGAGCGACAGTGAGGATGAAGAGGAGGATGAAGAGGAGGAACGGTTGGAGGGTCAATCACACGGAGCCCCGGGTGCAATGGGGATGTGAAATCTGCTGGACTCGTCTCTGAGAGACTGACGTGAAGAGAGGTGCAACGTGACGTCATCAAGCCGTCACGTGACATACAGCTCAGGCCGGGAGTTGTGGTTGACGTCACATTTCCGATTGAATGGTTGACAACTGTTGAGTGAGCAGTGTCCGTTGGTGTGCCCGGAACAACCTGATGTCCACCGAGGTGCCCCAGATCCAACCAAACATGTGTGCTCGTCATCTTCATTCTGTCTCGGCCTCCATCCCGGCCCCGCATTACCTGCCAACGGCCCACAAACAGAAAGAGAAACAGATGAGATTACATGTGAACTGACATCTCCAGAGCAACTGAGCTTTCGAGCACAATGTAAAGTAGAAATATCATCACGTTGGGGAACTCAATAACTCTAAAACAATACTGCTTCAAGAACTTTACGTGTGTGTGTGTGTGTGTGTGAGAGAGAGAGAGAGGGGAGAGTGAGCTGCAGCAGTGTGTATGGTTACTGTTATGCAAGAAAAACAAACACGACAGACCAACTCTGAGATCTTTCAATTCAGTTTATTTGTATAGCCCAATTTCACAAATTACAAATTTGTCTCGGAGTGCTTTACAATCTGTACACATAGACATCCCTGCCCCAAAACCTCACATCGGACCAGGAAAAACTCCCAAATAACCCTTCAGGGGGAAAAAAAGGGAAGAAACCTGGAGGAGAGCAACAGAGGAGGATCCCTCTCCAGGATGGACAGATGCAATAGATGTCATGTGTACAGAAGGACAGATTTAGAGTTAAAATACATTCAATGAATGTGACAGAGTGTATAATGTTGCGTCATGTTGTTAGAGTAAAGATAAAAGAGGACCATGTATTTCTGTGTTTGATTGGTGTAATACAAAACTACAGGTTATGCAATAAAACAAGGGATTTCTATTTGAAATCATCAACTGTCCAAATCTAAACTGTGGAAGAGGCTGCAGTACACAGGATTGACCACTAGAGAGCTTCAGATATCCTCTCAGCCGCCTCGCAGCGACCAGCACGTGTAACGTTCACTGTCATTCAGGGGGAAATGCTTCTTCAGTCATTTGCGAATTCACAGCATTTAAGATCACCATGTGTGAGTAGTTAGGCCTAAATACATCCCGATGTGGAATATGATGAGATGATGGTACTTATGACAAGGTCCTCTTTTCTTAACTGTTAAGTTTATTACAAGGTCGTGACATTATTTAGTCCCGTGATTAATTTAAATCTAAACTACATCTTCATACCTGCTCCTCTTCTTCACCTGGAAGAAGAGGACAACCTGATTGACATTTTCCCTCCCGGTCCGGGTCATGAAGCAGTAGAGGAGAGGGTCTGCAATGCAGTTGAGGGCTGACATGGCGATGCTGATCTTGTAAGGATAAAGGAGCCATGCCAGATTCCTGCAGTCCTCCACTAGTGTGCGGAGGAGCATCATGACGTGGACCGGTCCGAAGAAGAACAAGAGGGAGAGCAGCAAGAGAGTCAGCAGCTTGGAAAGGCGTCTCCGTTCCTGCTCCTCCGTGGTCTGGTTGGACCTCACGGCCTGACAGATCCCCCAGTTGGAGAACAGCATGAGGAGAGAGGGAACAACGAAGCCCAGGATGAAGCGTGCGACGTTCGCCCGAGCCAAGGTGTCCGACATCGGGAAGAAGATATCTTGGCACACTGAGGCCGTGCTCATTTCTTGGTACGAGTCCTCCCACGCAGGCACGTGCACAGGTAGAGCCCTAGTGGTGCTCAAGCACCAGCCCTTTTGCCCTGGATGAGTAAAGTGCCCTTTTTGCTGGAGACAATTTTTTTATTCATCAGTATTTAAGAATAAAAGTTACTCTTTCTGTCATCAAGTCCCCGCAAATGTGTTTTAATATCCGACGGGGCATTTATCTGAGAACTTCGCCCCGACATGCTCCGCGGCGCTCACGAGCTCACGTGCCCCCCCCCTCCCTCCTCCTCCTCCTCCTCCTCCACTTCCTCCTCCGCGCAGGTCTCCTCGCGCCACCAAACGGGTGCACCTCCTTCTCCTCTGACCCGCAGCATCAGACCAACAGGTCATGACGCTGTTCGTCCCCTGACGTTGTTTTGTGATAAATCAACCACATTAGCGCTGCTGAAAACATGACGTCACAACTGATCCGACGTTTCCTAAAAAAATAAACAAACAAAAACTCACGAAATCCGTGATTTCAAAGCCTTGCAGCTGTTTACTGACGTTAGTTATGTTTAGATAACAGAGAGAGGAGAGAGAGAGAGAGTGCATTCTTATTCCGTTCTATTTAACAGGGGCTAGTCTAGGATTTGCGTGGTCAGACTGAAAAAAAAATCATAAGGCCTCTCTGGTATTGTTCAGAGGGATGTCTGTTGATGTCTATCAATATCGCTCATTTTGAAAATGACGTAAGAGGGCGATACGGATCCGTATCAGACCAGCGAGGAGGGCAATACGTGGCTGGCATGACGACCCATTAGCCAATCAGAACGCTTGTACTGTTGCTATATATAATAATTCATCTTTATTCATAAAGAAAATGTAAGCTAGTGGTCTGATGCTGCCCAGAGGAAACGCAGGTCGAGGACAGCATCATCAGTGTATTGATGCTAATGCTTCAACTCTGGCAGAATTCTTTTTGTGGCATCGGGTGCCCTTTTTTTTGGTTTGAGCACCTGCCCCCCAAAATGTCTGTGCACGTGCCTGCTCCCATGTGATGGTCATGACCACCATCACCCAAATGGCAACGCTGACCGCTGACGCGGTGTCCACCTTCCTCAGGGAAGTATACATTAATGGGTGAACCACTGACAAGTAGCGGTCCATAGCAATGCAGCAGAGGAGAACGTCACTGGTGTAGAAATTAGTGAAGAGCGAGTAGACCGAAAGCACACAGAGGGAGCCCCCATGGACCCAAACGCCCCCCACAGGTAGTCCAGTCACAGGGAGAAGCCGATGGTGAAGGTCAGGTCGCTCAGGGCGAGATTGAATAGATACACGCCGAGCCCGTTCCTCTGTCTGATGTGCTGCCAGGACACGTGCAGGAAGAAGGCGTTGGAAGGGATGGCAGTGATGATGACAGGTAGAAGAACAGAAAGGGCCTCCTCCTGGAGGAACTGTCCACAGAGGAACACTCTGAATCATTTGCGCCCAGGGTGAGGTTCTCCATCGCAGGTGTAGCTCACACCTTGTAAAGAAACGAGGGAAGAAATTAGCCGGGAAAAACACAATTTATTCAAATTCAGTTTATCCATCAGAGAATACTGTGTAAACACCTGCATAATGTCTACCTGTGGCGACTTCGAGTTGATGATAACCAACAGCAAACGGCGTGGAGTCTGATCCAAAAGGGCCTTTAGAAGTCACAGATAATCTCCTGAGATTCAGGGAGTTTTACTTGTCTCAGCAAATTAACCACAGATTGCTTGACCTCATTGTTTAAGTACATATCAGTACGTTTGTAAAATCATCTTGCAGGGTGGAGGAAGTCGAAGCCTCGTTTGTTTTGGTCGACTCGGAGTCGTCTGCTTTCGAGAACCTCGGAAGTGGCCCTTCTTTGTCGGGTGGTTATTACACAATTCATCCTGCATCCCCACATGACCCACACGGTGGAGCCGAAGTCATGTGGATCAGTCAGTTATCAGGGAGCACATTAGTATGTCCACTTTGTTGCTGAAAGACTTCTGAATGATAAAGAAACCCTGAGCTCTGGTATCAACCCGAAACTGACTCTAACTCATCAGGTATTTGGAGGAAAAACAATGAAGTCAATTGAAGTCATATTACGGTCTACTTACTTTGGACTCGGTGTGTTTGTCCAGAAGATCTTTCATTATCTCAATGAACTCATTGAAACGGACGCGGAGGGATTCGCCCAGTGGTCTCGTCTGCTTCATCAGCTGAGAGGAACAGGAAGTGGGCGGCTGCCTCCTCGTCGTCCCTGACGACCGCATGTCATGCACTGGGTGACAGGCCAGAACAAACCACCGGTGCTGCAGGCCCACAAAGCCCATTCAATGTGGGTCGTTACTCTATATGAGACCACAATTACTTTATGTTTGGTGTGTCAATATAGACACGGACTCAGGTAAAGGTGAAGCTGATTATTGTCTGATAAAGGAATACATATCTGCTTGACTGAATGTTTCCATAACGTAGTTATGTTGTTATGGCTATTGCTAAGTCTACATGCTCCTAAACCATAGAGACAGATATGTTGAAAAGTATATATATATATATATATATATACAGGACTGTCTCAGAAAATTAGAATATTGTGATAAAGTTCTTTATTTTCTGTAATGCAATTAAAAAAACAAAAATGTCATGCATTCTGGATTCATTACAAATCAACTGAAATATTGCAAGCCTTTTATTCTTTTAATATTGCTGATTATGGCTTACAGCTTAAGAAAACTCAAATATCCTATCTCTAAATATTAGAATATCATGAAAAAGTATACTAGTAGGGTATTAAACAAATCACTTGAATTGTCTAATTAACTCGAAACACCTGCAAGGGTTTCCTGAGCCTTGACAAACACTCAGCTGTTATAAATCTTTTTTTTTACTTGGTCTGAGGACATATTAAAATTTTATGAGATAGGATTTTAGAGTTTTCTTAAGCTGTAAGCCATAATCAGCAATATTAAAAGAATAAAAGGCTTGCAATATTTCAGTTGATTTGTAATGAATCCAGAATGCATGACATTTTTGTTTTTTTAATTGCATTACAGAAAATAAAGAACTTTATCACAATATTCTAATTTTCTGAGACAGTCCTGTATATATATATGTTTTTAAGGCAGAAATTCCCCCCCAAAAAGTCCTTAAAATAAAATGCTAACGTTCAGTCTTCAACAAAGAGACATTACATCTTCCGAAGTCCCAGCTGTCCTCTCTGTGGTCACGTATCTGTCGTGGCGGAGCACACAGCCGACTCTGTTTTTGGAAGCACAAAGAAGATTTTTAAAACTAAAAACACCAATAGCTTGTTCAATGTGTGTATACAAAAGACAATTATGAGGAGGCAATTAACAATTTCTGCGGCTCAACTTAATGAATCATCAAATCAATTTCATTATTTCATTTGAGTTACAAATGTGACTAATACATAAATATGTTGTTAGGAAACAAACTGGATTCCAACAGTGCCCTCTGACCCTTTCCTCCTCATATAAACTCCCCAACAGTTGTCGAGAGCTTTCTTAATCTCTTTCTTCGCGCTCTCGCTGATTAAACAGGATATGATGGGATCCAGAGTGCTGGTGATCGTGGTCGTGGCGACTGTGACCAGGTACGCGTCTCTGAGCCGGCCCAGGCGCAGGAGCCTGGCTCCACGGCCCTGAGCAGCAGGACAGTGTGGGAGGGCAGAAAGGCCACGGTGTCGGTCAGGAGGAGTAACAGCAGCCCCACCTTCCTGCGCTCCTCCGTCAGGATGCTGCTGCTCTGGCGGAGCGACTGCATGATCTGCTGGAAACAAAAGGTCAGGATGAAGGTGGGAACCAAGAAGCCCAGAGTGACTGTGTCAGGGCCAGTGTTGGGAGTAACGCGTTACTGTAACGCGTTACTGTAATTCCACTACTTTTAGCGGTAATGAGCGTGTAACGAAGTATTTTTTAAATCAACTAACGCAGTTACAGTTACTGAAATTTAAATGAGTTCGTTACTCGCGTTACTCTCTTTTGTGAAAAATGAACACTTGCAGACAAGAAGACAAGCTAGGCTACTTTAGCTGCTTCTGATCTGACATCGCAGGACCTTGGTGGCGCAATGATGGAACGTCTCGGACGTTATGGACTGATGACACGGAGACGGGACGACGTTATTATTCCTCCCTTTATTGGGCATCCACCAACACAGACAGCTGCTCCTCTCGGCTCAGCAGCTCGAACGTCATCAACAACAACGGTTCCCGTCAACCACCCGTAACTTCCGTTTTCCGACAGGTTAACCCCGCCTCCCCTCTACTCCGCCAATCACAGGCACGCCTCCCCTCTCCTCCGCCAATCACAGGCACGCCCCCTCGACCAGCATCACGGTGCCACACTGTGATTGACAGCCACTTCCAGTGTTGCCAGGACCGCGGTTTTTGCCGCTGGTTGAATTTTGTGTCCGCTGGTTCGGGTAGACCTATTTTGCATGCAAATTACATGAATATCTTTAAATAAAAATCCATATTTTAAATGAAATAATTTATTTATACCCAAATCCTATCAAACTGACTCCAGATCAGCACGTACACGCCTCACTAGCACCCCCCCCCTCAATTATATGCAGCACCTCAAGGCACCTTTGTTTTCTTTTAATTAGTGTTAATACTGTAGGCCAATCACTTTTATTTCATTGGGACTTTTGTGCTAACAAACACTGTTAAATCACTGAGACAGTTATTTTGTATTAAGTTAACTAAAAAAGGGACTTTTGTACTCCTGCTTGATTTGAAGGCCTGTTGCCCTGTTGATTGCAATAAATAGGTCTACAACATATGTTTATTGTGTTTGACTGTTCAGTACTGTTCATTACATTAAAAAAGCAGACATAAAAGTAACTTAAAAGTTACTTTCCCGAGTAACTAATTACTTTTGATATACAGTAACTAGTAAAGTAATTCAATTACTTTTAAAAGAAGTAACTAGTAACTATAACTAATTACTAATTTTCAGTAACTTGCCCAACACTGGTCAGGGCGAGGTTGGCGTCTTCTCGCGCCATGGGCATCCGCTCGCCACACAAGTCTCTGGAGGGGAAGGCTTGCAGCGCCCCCGTGTGGTGAAGCAAGAGTATGTGGACGGCAATCTCCAAACTCCAAACTGCAATACACACAAAGGCAGCTGTCCGCACCTCTCGGACCGGTGGAAGCGGAGAGGGTAAACCACGGCCAGATAGCGGTCCACAGAGATGCAGCAAAGGAGGCCTGAGCCCACGTAGAAGCTGTTGTGCATCAGCTG
Source organism: Pseudoliparis swirei (assembly GCF_029220125.1). NCBI lineage: Eukaryota > Metazoa > Chordata > Actinopteri > Perciformes > Liparidae > Pseudoliparis > Pseudoliparis swirei. The sequence goes on along the minus strand of NC_079398.1, from coordinate 23,514,040 downwards.
CATGACCACGGCCACGACACTGCAGACGAGGTCCCCCACAGGCCTCTGCAGGGCCAGCTCAACACAGGGAGAGACATGGTGGAGAGGGACAGGCTGAAGAGGGAGACCGCCACGCTGCTCCCTTTGCTCATCAGCATCCAGGCTGCGCACAGAGACCACCATGAACAAAAGAGAACCCACAGCTGGATGCATCCTCTCTTCGACTGAGGTCTCCACTGCGCAGGAGCCAGAGGAGCTGCTGTCCGTCTGGTGGAGGACAGCGGGGAGCGTTCCAGATGAGGACAGCGTTCCAGATGAGGACAGAGGGGAACGTTCTAGATGAGGACAGAGGGGAACGTTCTAGATGAGGACAGAGGGGAACATTCTAGATGAGGACAGAGGGGAACGTTCTAGATGAGGACAGAGGGGAACGTTCCAGATGAGGACAGAGGGGAACATTCTAGATGAGGACAGAGGGGAACATTCCAGATGAGGACAGCGTTCCAGATGAGGACAGAGGGGAACATTCTAGATGAGGACAGAGGGGAACATTCTAGATGAGGACAGAGGGGAACATTCTAGATGAGGACAGAGGGGAACATTCTAGATGAGGACAGAGGGGAACGTTCTAGATGAGGACAGAGGGGAACATTCTAGATGAGGACAGAGGGGAACGTTCCAGATGAGGACAGAGGGGAACGTTCCAGATGAGGACAGAGGGGAACGTTCCAGATGAGGACAGAGGGGAACGTTCTAGATGAGGACAGAGGGGAACGTTCTAGATGAGGACAGAGGGGAACGTTCTAGATGAGGACAGAGGGGAACGTTCCAGATGAGGACAGCGTTCCAGATGAGGACAGCGTTCCAGATGAGGACAGAGGGGAACGTTCTAGATGAGGACAGAGGGGAACGTTCTAGATGAGGACAGAGGGGAACGTTCTAGATGAGGACAGAGGGGAACGTTCTAGATGAGGACAGCGGGGAGCGTTCCAGATGAGGACAGCGTTCCAGATGAGGACAGAGGGGAACGTTCTAGATGAGGACAGAGGGGAACGTTCTAGATGAGGACAGAGGGGAACATTCTAGATGAGGACAGAGGGGAACGTTCTAGATGAGGACAGAGGGGAACATTCTAGATGAGGACAGAGGGGAACGTTCTAGATGAGGACAGAGGGGAACGTTCCAGATGAGGACAGAGGGGAACATTCTAGATGAGGACAGAGGGGAACATTCCAGATGAGGACAGCGTTCCAGATGAGGACAGAGGGGAACATTCCAGATGAGGACAGAGGGGAACATTCTAGATGAGGACAGAGGGGAACATTCTAGATTGTAGAGTGTACCGCCGGCCACTAGAGGGCAGCGTCTAATTACCTGACCGGATATGTCACGCTGCCTTCCGTTAATGTCAGCGTCCATTTGAGTCTCGTCATTCATTCATTCCACCTCGAGGCGAGATGTTCATCCACTCATTCATGTGAGAACTGTTTACGTTATTAGTTAATGTGCATATACCGTATATCGTTATTTGTAGATGTGTATTACGTTATTTATGACATGCATAATTGTAATACGTTGTCAGCTCATCTTGCTGCACTGTCTGTTTCAGGGTGTCTTCATCTCTGTCATTAAACCCTTAAACTGACATTGAGGAGTGTGTTTCTTCATGAAGACACCATGGTCGTTGTTGGATGCCCTGCCCCGCCGCGAGTTTAAATCCGGAGACTTGTCTGAAGCACTTGTCGCTGCTCTATTGACAATTCATGGATTTAGCCACCAGCACGCAGCGCCTGTCATGGCCGCGCCGGCCCAGGCCCCAACCCCTCGAGGCCCGAGACTCGATCGGCCCAAAGTTGATGTGGGCGTGTCAATAGAGGAATGGAACGTGTTCATCCGCCGTTGGAACGTATTCCGCGCCGGTTCAGGCATAGGGGATGCCCAGGCCCCCTTCCAGCTGTTTCAGTGCGCTGGGCCTTTACTTGGAGACAGCCTGTTGAAAGCCGTCCCCGATGCCGCCTCCGGACCCCTGCCAGACCTAATCACCGTCATGCGATCCCTAGCTGTCATCCCTGTCGCTACATGTGTCCTGCGCAGCGAGGTACTTCAGCTACGCCAGGAACGCGACGAGACATTCCGCATTCGCTGCCAGAGTGCGGGGTAAAGCAGAGACATGCGCATATAATGCGGTATGCGAGTGTGGTAGGGACGTGGACTATACCGACCACATTATCCGTGATGTTCTGCTAAGTGGCATCTATGACCCGGACATACGCCGCGAGACGCTTGGGACACCTGACATCCTGGTCAAACCAGTTAACGACGTTATTGCACTCGTCGAGAACAAAGAGATGGCCCGTAACGCTCTCCCGTCGTCCTCTCTGTCAGCCATGTCGTCATTCCAGCGCCTGAAGACGACTCCACGGACGAGCCCCGCCCCGGGCCCTGCGGATAGGGCTAAACGAGCCTCGTGCCCAGAATGTAAGAGCGTCTTTAACGTCTTCACGGAGGGGCCGCGGGTGGAATCCTAAGCCTCACCAGGTGTGCATCGGCTGCTACAGGGCCCGCCGACGACAGAGGCGCCAGCAGCCGTCACCCGACGGTCAACAGGCCGCCATGGAGTCGGAGCTGATCTCCCAGGTCTCATCGGTGCAAGCTGGAGCCCGCCCTGGCCTACGTCGCGGGAGCCATCGCCGACGCCGCCCCTACCCCGCATGGATGTGTCAACAGGCCTGCACTTATCAGACTCGAGCACCACATCTTCTCCAAGGGCGAATGGAGACGAGCCAGGCTGAGAGACCACCCCCGAGCATTAATTACCATCTCGGTGGACATGCCAGCCGGGCTGAGGGATGGCACCGGCAACCGGGGCTCGGCCGATGGAGCTCGGATATCCGCCGTCGCAGACACTGGCGCGCAGTCGGACCTCTGGTCTCTGGAGGAGTTCCTGGCCTGCGGTTTCGAGCGGGACGACCTGCGACCCGTCAGCCTCAGCCTGTCGGCCGCCAACCGCTCCCCTATAGCCATCGAGGGAGCGTTCTTCGCTAGGCTCTCGACGACCTGCAGCGGGGGGCGTGTTACATCCTGCCGTTCCATGGTATATGTGAGCAGCTCAGTCCAGGCCATGTACCTCTCCTACGAGTCGTTGCTCAACCTCGGCCTCTTGCCCGTGAACTTCCCGTCGGACGACGTCGCAGGGGGGCCCAAGGACAGGCGTAGCCCTGACACGGCAGACCAGCCTTTGTCCGTCAATGCGACGAGGTCAACCAACGGCGGCTGCGTAGGGCCAGGTGGCCCCCAGGACGCCCAGTGCTCATGTCCTCAGCGCACGGCCCCCCCGGCGCGCCCCGCAGCACTGCCGTTCCCTTGTACGCCGGAGAACAACAACCGGATGAAAGGTTGGCTACTCGGGAGATATGCCTCGTCGACGTTCAACACGTGCCCCCATCGGGCACTACCAAGCATGGAGGGACCGCCCATCGAGATGCACGTGGACCCCGCAGCCACGCCTAAGGCATGCCACACCGCGGCCACCGTGCCTCTACACTGGCAGCGGAGGGTCCACGATGACCTCCTGCGGGACGAAGCCCTTGGAGTCATTGAACGCGTGCCATATGGCGAGCCAGTTACGTGGTGCCATCGTATGGTAGTCACTCGGAAGCACGACGGTTCCCCCCGCAGGACCGTGGACCTCTCCCCCCTCAACAAGTTCTGCCTACGTGAGACCTTCGCCACTGAGTCCCCGTTCCACCTCGCACGCCGTGTCCCGAAGGGCACCTGGAAGACCGTCACGGACGCCTGGAACGGCTACCACAGTGTTCCCCTGCGGGAGTCGGATCGCCACCTCACCACCTTCATCACACCCTTCGGCCGGTGGCGCTACACCAGGGCACCACAAGGTTTCCTGTCATCAGGGGATGGCTACAACCGTCGGTTTGACGCCATCCTCTCGGACTTTGAACGCAAGGAACGTTGTGTGGATGACACCATCCACTATGACACCGACCTGGAGCAACACTGGTGGAGGACCATCGACTTCCTGACGCGTATCGGCCGGTCGGGCATCGTGTTGAACCCGGACAAGCTTCAGTTCGCAGAAAGGTGCGTCGATTTCGCTGGATTCAGGGTGTCGGAATCTACCATCGAACCGCTCCCAAAATACTTGGACGCTATCCGGGACTTCCCCACCCCAGGCTCCACAACGGACATCAGGAGCTGGTTCGGCCTTGTCAACCAGGTGGCTAACTACGCCCAGTTGCGTGACACGATGGCTCCATTCAAGCCGTTCCTCAGCCCACGCTGTGCGTTCCTATGGTCCCCCGTTCTGGAGGAGGCTTTCCAGACGTCCAAGCAAGCCATAATGGAGGCCATCCGTGAGGGCGTGGAGATCACGACATGCAGAAGCGCACCTGCCTCCGCCCTGACTGGTCCACGCGTGGCATTGGCTACTTCCTGCTCCAGCAACATTGCCACTGTGCCTCGGGCATTCCGGACTGCTGTCCAGGAGGATGGAGGATCACCGCTGGGTCGCGTTTCCTATCCCCTGCGGAGCAGCGCTATGCGGCCGTGGAAGGAGAGGCCCTAGCCGTGGCCTGGGGTCTGGAACAGACGCAGTACTTTACCCAGGGGTCCGACAACCTCGTCGTGGTCACCGACCATAAGCCGTTAGTGAAAATCTTTGGCGACCGTATTCTGGATGAAATATCGAACTCGCGTCTGTTTAGACTCAAGCAGCGCACCCTCCCATGGCGCTTCGACATCGTGCACCTGCCTGGCAAGAGCAACTATGCCGCTGATGCTACGTCAAGGCATCCTTCCCCCTCGGGCTCGGCGAACAGCCTCTCACTGGGGCTGCAGAGCTGGCCTGACGCCGTGGAGTCAGCCCTCATGGCCTCCATCCGCGACGACGCACAGGAGCTCGGAGCCATCTCTTGGCCCCTCCTCGCACGGGAGACAGCGGCTGACGAATGCCTCAGCCACCTCCTCCAACTCATCGAGCAGGAGGGTGGGATTGACGTTAACGACCCTGCTCTGGCGAGTCTGTCATCGGTCTGTGAGTCCGTCACGCGCAGGACGGCATCCTGCACTACCGGGACCGCGTCGTGGTGCCCCCAACCCTCCGTGAGAGAGTCCTTCGGCATCTCCATGCAGCTCATCAGGGGACCTCTGCGATGGGGCAGCATGCCCGAGCTATAGTTTACTGGCCCGGGATGTCCGGGGACATTCAAGCCACCAGGGACGGGTGTGCAGACTGCAACCGCAATGCTCCGTCGCAGGCGGCTACACCCCCCCTGCCCTCCTCACCCCCGTCCACGCCATTCGAGGCAGTGTTTGCTGACTTCTTCGACTATGGGGGCCGCCACTACCTAGTTGTCGGGGATCGGCTCTCGGGCTGGGTAGAGGTCCTGAGCTCTACGGCAGGTACTGCCCTGGCGGGCTCAGCTGGCCTGGTCCAACACCTCCGTTCGTTCTTCGCCACCTTCGGCGTACCGGAGGAGCTCTCGAGCGACGGTGGTCCGGAATTCAAGGCGAGCCACACTGAGGACTTCCTCCGCTTATGGCACGTCAGACACCGTGTGTCTTCTGTTAGCTTTCCGCAGTCTAACGGGAGGGCAGAAGTGGCGGTTAAGACTGCTAAGCGCCTCCTGATGTCCAACACCGCCCGCCGGGCAGCCTTGATCAGGACCGCTTCCTGCGTGCTATGCTGCAGCTGCGCAACACGCCTGACCCCGACTGCAACCTCTCGCCAGCGCAGATCATCTTCGCCGCCTTCGTGGCTCGCTCTCCTTCGTGAACCGCCTCGTGAAGTTCTCGAGCCCGCATATCCGCCTGCTATGGCGCGATGCATGGGCGGCTAAGGAGGACGCCTCTGGACCAGATGTCCCGCACCACCGAGTCTCTGGGGACTCACTCAAGACCGCCCGCCATTGGCACTCGGCGAAAGAGTATTCCTCCAGAACCAGCAAGGCCCGAGCCCCCACAAATGGGACAGGTCAGGGATTGTGGTGGAGTCACTGAGCCACGACCAGTATCGGGTCAGGGTTGACGGTTCGGGACGTTTGACACTGCGCAACCGCCGTTTCCTCCGTGCCTACACGCCGGCCACACCCCACGCCCATCAGCAGTCGGCCGCGCCGCCGCCGCCGCCGCCCACTGCCCAGGAACATCGGCCCCCACCCATCCACCCGGGCTGGGCTGCGCCCCAGGGGGTTGCTCAGCCGCCGGCCGACGGGCCCCGCGACTGGGCTGTGGGCGCTTCCCCACCGGCGCCTGTTGATGAGGCGACCGCTGACCTCACCGTTCCTGCGGGTGCCGTCCTGGGCGCACCGCTCCCGGTGCCGCAGTCGCCACCGACGCTGCCCCAGCCTACTCGGCCGGGCCGGGCGAGGAGGCCGCCTTCACGTTACGAGCCCGAGTCCGGCAGCTGGATACGGATTCAGACCGTTAATCTATTCCGCCTATAGCTTTCCGGTCTGGGGATGTAGAGTGTACCGCCGGCCACTAGAGGGCAGCGTCTAATTACCTGACCGAATATGTCACGCTGCCTGCCGTTAATGTCAGCGTCCATTTGAGTCTCGTCATTCATTCATTCCACCTCGAGGCGAGATGTTCATCCACTCATTCATGTGAGAACTGTTTACGTTATTAGTTAATGTGCATATACCGTATATCGTTATTTGTAGATGTGTATTACGTTATTTATGACATGCATAATTGTAATACGTTGTCAGCTCATCTTGCTGCACTGTCTGTTTCAGGGTGTCTTCATCTCTGTCATTAAACCCTTAAACTGACATTGAGGAGTGTGTTTCTTCATAGATGAGGAGAGAGGGGAACATTCTAGATGAGGACAGAGGGGAACATTCTAGATGAGGACAGAGGGGAACATTCTTGATGAGGACAGAGGGGAACGTTCTAGATGAGGACAGAGGGGAACATTCTAGATGAGGACAGAGGGGAACGTTCCAGATGAGGACAGAGGGGAACGTTCTAGATGAGGACAGAGGGGAACGTTCCAGATGAGGACAGCGTTCCAGATGAGGACAGCGTTCCAGATGAGGACAGAGGGGAACATTCTAGATGAGGACAGAGGGGAACGTTCCAGATGAGGACAGAGGGGAACGTTCCAGATGAGGACAGAGGGGAACATTCTAGATGAGGACAGAGGGGAACATTCCAGATGAGGACAGCGTTCCAGATGAGGACAGCGTTCCAGATGAGGACAGAGGGGAACATTCTAGATGAGGACAGAGGGGAACATTCTAGATGAGGACAGAGGGGAACGTTCTAGATGAGGACAGAGGGGAACGTTCCAGATGAGGACAGAGGGGAACATTCTAGATGAGGACAGAGGGGAACGTTCTAGATGAGGACAGAGGGGAACGTTCCAGATGAGGACAGAGGGGAACATTCTAGATGAGGACAGAGGGGAACGTTCCAGATGAGGACAGAGGGGAACATTCTAGATGAGGACAAGGGGAACATTATAGATGAGGACAGAGGGGAACATTCCAGATGAGGACAGAGGGGAACATTCCAGATGAGGACAGAGGGGAACATTCTAGATGAGGACAGAGGGGAACGTTCCAGATGAGGACAGAGGGGAACATTCTAGATGAGGACAGTGCCGATGGAAATGAAGCGCTCTGTGTTTTGTTGAGCAGAGATCAGCCCTGACTTCAAAAAGCTTCTGGTGAAACAGGTTCTCTCATTATCGTCATGGAAACAGCATCCAGCGCTTCATTGTGTGGTCACTCTACTTCACTCTACTTCACTCGACTTCATTCTACTTCATTCTACTTCATTCTACTTCACTCTACTTCATTGTACTTCATTCTACTTCATTCTACTTCACTCTACTTCATTCTACTTCACTCTACTTCATTCTACTTCATTCTACTTCACTCTACTTCATTCTACTTCACTCTACTTCATTCTACTTCATTCTACTTCACTCTACTTCATTCTACTTCACTCTACTTCATTCTACTTCACTCTACTTCACTCTACTTCATTCTACTTCATTCTACTTCACTCTACTTCATTCTACTTCACTCTACTTCATTCTACTTCACTCTACTTCACTCTACTTCATTCTACTTCACTATACTTCACTCTACTTCACTCTACTGCACTCTACTTCATTCTACTTCACTCTACTGCACTCTACTTCATTCTACTTCACTCTACTTCACTCTACTTCATTCTACTTCACTCTACTTCATTCTACTTCACTCTACTTCATTCTACGTCACTCTACTTCACTCTACTTCACTCTTCTTCATTCTACTTCACTCTACTTCACTCTACTTCATTCTACTTCACTCTACTTCACTCTACTTCACTCTACTTCATTCTACTTCACTCTACTTCACTCTACTTCATTCTACTTCTGCAGTTCTAAACGTCAACATTCCCAAAGATTTAACTTTATCTGAAAGTTTTTAGGATTAAAGACAAATTGTACTGTTTTATCAGCTGTTCCACCTTTAAACCTTCAATATGCTTTTATTTAAACTTCAAATCAGAAAAATGGTCCAATGTTTCATAAAAAAGAAAACTTTAAACCATAATTTAAAAAAGTTGTTGAACAGAATTATTATTTTTTCTTTCATATCCCACTACAACCCCTTCGATTCATCTTGTGACCTTTTGGGGGAGGTCCAACTCTAGTTTAGCTGAACGGTCAAAACCTATTCATGAATTGACGCATAAGTGTCAATATAATAATGTAATAACATAATGTAAAGTACTCAATCCGTCATAAAGACCATTGGTCTGTGTCCTGAGTGATTTCATGACGAGCTTGTCTTTGCGTCTCCTGTGGTTCGTTGCTCTGGAGGAGTCGGTTCCCTCTCAGAGCTCCTGAGGCCAGCAGCAGCGTCAGCTCTGATGCGTCTGGCTGTAGATTATGTTGCACCAAGAAGACGTTGACCTCAGCAAGCTGTCCACTGACAGGAGAGGGAAGCCCAGGGTTCCTTTCCAGTTCATTCTCAGTCTTTTGGAAAACAATGATGGCGTTCCGGTCCGTGGAACACACCCGGTCCTTCCTGAGTTAACGATGAACAGATCACTGCACATGAAGTTCTTTTAGAAGAGCATTAAAAAACACCAGAAATGAGAAGTTGCATTGCATCTCAACAGTTTCATTTCAACATCAACACATTTCAACAAATACAGACACACGGCTGTGATAAAGATGTAAACAAAGTCAATGATGGCTTGAAGGAAAAGGATTGTTCTCTGACCCTGAGAGCATTAACAGAGTATTCTATCAATTTATTATTGCAGAAACTAAATAAAAGTCCTTCTCAAAAGCTGGTCCTTTCCCGCAGTACAACTCAGCCACCAGCGGGTCATGCTGGCTCCATGTGGAGTCTCTTGTAGACCTGAAGAAATGAAGAAGCATCAGACTGAGCCGCTCCCTCTTGAGCCACACACCTTTCACATCGAGACCCAAGGCCTGGACAGATACGTCCTTCTTTGACTCATCTGCACATTGCCAATAAAACATTGAATTCACTGAGTTAGTCTTCTAAGATCTGGGAACACATCAACGTTAGTGGAAATATTCAGATAACAGTCATATTACTGTTTCCTGCAAAGTCTGACTCATTGTTGCAGAGTTTCCCCAGTTGTAACTGACCACATGGAATCATTTAGTGAGTTATTATTCATCAAGGAGAAAACCATGACGCAGACTTTACCTGTAACTTTGTAGTTTCACATGCACGTCCGAGTTCAGCCTTGACCTCTCTTGTGGGTGACAGTTACTCTGAGCAATGAGGGACTCTTGGCAACATTTGGGTGAACTCAAGTTTATTTAACTTCAAAATATTCTCAACACACCTGTTCAACCAGCAAGAACAGAAAGCTCCACCTCATTCAACCGGCTGTCAGTCGTTCATCCACCGCCACAAGCTTCTCCAAACAAAGGAAGAACAAAAGCTCTCTGAGGACAGGAGGATGACTCATGTATATTATTTATTGTATTAACATCTTAGATTGGTTTCCAGTGAGATCTTCATGACTTGTATCCTGACCCTTGTTGTAAATATTCCTGTTGATGCTCTGGAAACAATATGTAGTTATGGTCTGTAACAGCTTTCTGTTATCCCGTGAGTATCGGACTGAATACTGAGGCAGCAACACGGATTGTTGGTTTAAACCTTTTATTGGGTGTGGCTTGCAGCAGCAGCTCGTGGAGCTCGTGGAGCTCGTGGAGCTCGTGGAGCTCGTGGAGCTCGTGGAGCTCGTGGAGCTCGTAGAGGCTTTTCGAAAGAAACAACAACACGTAGTAAACTGCGGTTAAGCTGTCATATCCAAACCCAAACACATATTTAAGGACCCGTAGACGTTCACTAAAGCCTTGACCATCTCATCATGCAGACCCCTTTCCCATTAAAATGATGCTTTCATGTGAAAATTCCACTTTAGTTGTTTTCCATCAAAAACGCTGCTATCTGGCTCCCTCATGAACACACAGCTGATTCAAATGAGCCAATCAGGGCGGCTCCAGGAGCACACACCCTGTAACCACGGCAACACGTGTAACACATGCAATACGCTGTGGGAGGAGAGACAGAGAAATGTGGGTGTGTCTCTGTGTCCACTGATACACACAGAGGAAAGGAAGGGAAGGAAAAGAAGGAAGGAAGAAAGGAAGGAAGGAAAAGAGGCAAGGAAGGTAGGAAATGAGGAAAGGAGGGTAGGAAATGAAAGAATGAAGCCAGGCAAGAGAGGGAGGACATATAACACCAAGCTCCTCCTCCCGCATCTCGGTTCCTACTGCACTTTATAGGGAAGAGATATACACACGCACACACGCACACACACTCACACACTCACGCACACACGCACACACACTCACGCACACACACTCACGCACACACGCACACACACTCACACACACGCACACACACTCACGCACACACGCACACACACTCACGCACACTCACGCACGCACACGCACACACACACACAAGCACACACACACGGACAGATTCATTACAGCTGGGGCTGATTGATCATCAACACCAGCTGCGTTTATCACACCCACAGCCTCATGGTCAACATAACATGTTCATCCTGTTGGTGTTTCTTTTCTATCTGTTTTTAAAGGAATGCATTCCTCATGAAGAAGAACAGACTGTTGATAAGAGTAGCTCCTCCTAAAGATACCTTTCCTGAGCGGAGGCGTATTTATTTGGTTGCAATCTGCAACCCACCACTAGATTTCATTTCATTTTCATTCATTTATTTATTTGTCCAGGGACCGTACACATTAATCAACCCATGGGTAAATGTGTTCACGTTAGCTCAGGCTAAATGTCAGCTTTGGTCCCTGTGGCCAGATGTTACAGCCTAAAGGAGAAAGAGGTTAACACGGTAACATAAGAGAAAAGCAGTAAACATACAGGTTACGATAAAATACTGGCCTCTTCATAAAATCATTAAAACATAAAATTAAATTACAAAATTAAAAAAAGACATAAAAACAATAATTATTAACACCATCACTGAGGAGGGAGTCACAGTTCATGCTCACACATCTGACTGGTAAAAAGCCGTGTTTAAATGAGTAAAAAGTTCTGCTCGTGCGTATATTCAGAGGTGTTCCAGAGCTGTCCTGCTTTCACTGAAAAGGCAGACTGACTAAAAGAACTCCTCCTAAATGGGATGACGCAGTCGCCTCTCTCCACAGATCTAGTTTGTCTGCTACTCTGTTTTTTGTTTAATAAATTCACCAAGTGGGGGAGGAGCCATATCATTAAAAACTTTAAAAACGAGACACATATTGGCGAGTTTGATGAGGTTATCCCAGTTCAGGAGACTGTATTTAGTTAAAATGGCACAGTGGTGATAACTCCTGGGCTTCTGATCCAGTATTTTTTAGAGCTTGCTGATGCAGGATTTGAATTGGTTTCAGAGTGGTGCTGCTGGCTTGAGCCCAGCTGGTAAAGCAGTAGGTCAGATATGGAATGATGATTGCGTTAAAGTACAGTTTTGCAGTATCTATGTTTAAGTTATTTCTTATGTATTTGAAATTTATTAAATGAAATCTGACAACCTTTGCCACGTTTTTTACCTGCTTCTTAAAAGAAAGGTTTGAGTCGAGGTAGATACCTAGGTATTTATATTCAGGCACTATCTGGAGCCGCTCACCAGAGACATAGACATCTGGCTCAGGTGAGTTACATGCCGTTTTAGTGAAAAACATGCAGACTGTCTTTTTGACATTTAGTTGTAGACAGGAATCTGAGAGCCATTCAGAGACATGGACCATGGTATCAGTTAGTTGAAGTGCAGCCTGAACTTTGCTTTTTGCATGGACATAGATCACTGTGTCATCAGCGTACATTTGGATACTACATCCCTTACAGACACTGGGGAGGTCATTTATATACAGGCTGAATAATAATGGTCCCAAAATCGAACCCTGAGGGACACCGACTTCATATCCCAGCACAGGCGATACAGCCTCACTCTAACACACTGGGTTCTTCCCTCCAGGTAGGACTTCATTAATGCTAGAGATTCAGCTGAGAGGTTGAAATCTGACATTTTCCTAAAAAGGATATAGTGATTAACTGTGTCAAAAGCCTTCCTGAGGTCAAGAAATACTGCTCCAACTACTCCCCCTTTATCCATTTTAAGCTTTATATTCTCAAGGAGAAAGCAGTTGGCTGTGTCAGTGGATGCTTGGCTCGGAAACCAAACTGCATGGGATGTAGCTTGTGAGGCGAGTTGTTAAGGTGTTCAATTAGTTGCTCTGCTAGGGATTTCTCAGCTATTTTAGAGATAGCTGGGAGGATGCTGATGGGCCGATCGTTGGTAATATCGGTTTTATCACCTGATTTAAAGATAGGTGTTATTATGGCTGATTTCCATCCTTTAGGGAACACACACTGCCTAATGGTGTTATTGATTATACTGGTGATCGGGAGCGCGAGTGGGTCTTTATGTTTCTTAAGGAACATGTTGTCTAAACCATACACGTCTTTTGCCCTGGAGTTCCTGAGAGAGCCCATGAGGCGATTGACTGTAACATTAGAGACCTCTAGGAAGGAGAAGCGAGGTTCACCCCCAGCTCCAGGCGGCAGGTCAACTGAGCCGATGCTGGACCTCGGGGCCAGGGCCTCCACCGAGTCATTAAAATAGGAGTTAAAAGCTGTACACATGATTGTTGCATCTTGTGTAAGGCAACCATTTACCTTAACTTTAAGCTGTTTCATTGAACTACTGTTTTGTTTACCTGACATCTTCTGTACATTTTCCCATATTAATTTGGAATTACCCTGTGCTTCAGTAATAATCTTAATACAAAAATCTTCCTTTGCTTTTCTAAGTTCTTTCGTCACTTGGTTTCTCAACTTTGTGAATATCTGCCTATCCGTTGACAATTTAGATTTAAGAGCTACTTTTAGTTTGTAATCCCGCTCTTTCATTAACTTCCAAATATCATCATTTAGCCATGGAAGTGTGTTCTTCTGACTCGGTTTAGTTTTGGCTTTCTTAAGAAAACTACTAATGGTGCTCTGGATTGATAAATTAATATCATTTGACCATTCAATCTGACTGCAATTTAGATGCTCTTTAACATAGAGCATTACACCTCCACCTTTGCCAGCTGTTCTGTCTTTTCTGAATGTATTGTAACCATTGACATTCAAAGCATCAGGGGCCGAGTTCTTATGGAGCCATGATTCTGAAAGGCATAGGAAGTCCAAGTTTGAGTCCTCTAATAAATGTTTAATTTGGTCCATTTTAGGCAGAAGACTGCGAATGTTCAAATGCCCTCCTAACAGCCCTTTGGGTTTTGCATGAGCATCCCAGAGGACACGGGCATGATTTACAGTTCCAAACAGTTTGTATCCGCGCAGTTTTCTCATCGCCGGGTTCAGACCTCGGTGCCTTGGTTTACGCGCGGGTGTCTCATGTCACTATGTCTTCCACACTGGTCCATGAATTTAGAGGCAACAATGTTATTATAACCAAGAAAAGGCATCTTCAAAAATAAGAACAGATATATAACATTCCGGTTTCATACTTACATTATATATTTAAATATTTATAATAATGATATTTGTGTCACGTTGAAGAGAAAAGCAAATGAAATATGTGGAAATGTATTCATAGATGAGCATAAGATTAAGACTTTGCATATTTCCACTCAAGGTGTAACTTTGCATTGATGCTGCAAATAGTTTCCAACTGAAGCTCAGAGTTCTCTGATGTTTATTCAAAGCAACTGGACACACAGCTCATCCTCTCATGTTAGCTTTCTGGAGTCAGAGCAGGGATACATGAGTTATCAGCGTCAGAAACAGACAGGAAAATACATGCCTATAATTTATGGCAGTTTTTAAAATGTTTAACATTAACATATTACAACATTATATATTATTTTTTTGAAATAAATATGAAATCATACAGACAGATTCACACATCGATCTAGACATGCAAACAGAAAAGAGAGGAAACAACTCATCAAGAACGTGTCTCATCAAGACTGTTAAACCGTGACAGAGACACAGAGTCTGTTTCCAGCTCTTCTGTACATCACTTGCACTCCGGTATCGTGGTTTGTGACCATTACTTCTGGAATAAAAACATCTAGTAGTGCTGCTTAATTATGTAGCAGTGTTATTGAATTATTTCTGAAAGCATTTCTAATGAAACAACAGTTATATGGCAGAAGTGTTACGATGGAGAATACGGTAAAGTGAGTCACATGTTGTCATCGAACACTTGACGTCAGAGTATGTTGAGAAACAATCAAATAACTCCCGTTATAGCTCAGTTTAATGATGTGAAATTGTAAAAAAAGAAGAAAAAACAGATTAACTTGAAGCATTCATAGTTTAAAAACTCCTGGATGTATTTGATTGTGTGAACGTGGTGTTGGGGGTTGTTGTTCTGTTGACGCTCGACCGAGTGAAGAGCTCCCGAACTTTTTTGCGAAAGTTATTTCCTACAATAACGTAGAGGATGGGGTTGAGAACACTGTTGAAGAAAGCTAAATACATGAATATGCTGCTGCAGGTGTGTAGGACGCTGAGGAGGGTGCAGCCGGTCAGGACCTCGGCATAAACCAACATGTTCAGGCTCTTGAGCAGGTGGAACGGCACCCAGCAGACCACAAAGGCCAGGAGCACCGCCAGCACCAGGCTGGTGGCCCTGTGCTCCGCCTTCCTGGAGTTCAACCCAACATTCAACCTGTTCTTCAGAGCTCGGACGATCCTGAAAGTGCACATGGAAATAATGAGAATGGGGACGATGAAGCCGAACGTGGTCTGCATGCCCTCACACAGACGCAGCGCAGCGGCACTCGGGTAATGGAGGTGGCAGAGGTGAGTTTTGGAGGCATTTGAATATCTCACGTCCCTGTAGACGAGCGTGGGCACACTGAGGATCAGGCCGATGCTCCACACCAGCACACAGCCCACTTTGGCATACTTGGGCCTGCGTATTCCCTCATGGGACAGCGGGTGCACCAGCGCCACATAGCGATCGATGCTGATCAGAACCAGGAAGTAGATGCTGCAGTGGGCGTTCATGCTGATGCAGAGGGTGACCAGCGAGCACAGAGGCTTAGCCAAGGTCCAGTTGAACCGGTTGGCTGCGTAGACGGCCCAGAAGGGCAGACAGGCCGTGAGGACGAAGTCCGCAGCGGCCATGTTGCTCAGGTAGATCTCGGCCACGGTGCAGGCCTTCTTGTGGAGGAGGAACACCATCATCACAAACCCATTCAGCACCACGCCCAGCACAGCGATGAGCAGGATGTACACCGGCAGCACGTCCTCGTGCCACCCGCTCAGCCAAGGAAGACACCCGGGGCTCGTGCTGTTCTGGTCTTCAGACGTGAGGTTAGCAGGGTCGCTGTGGAGGAGGAGAACCGACCACTTGAAGGTGACTTTGTGTTGACTGCCATCAGCATTATGTGGAAGATTGGGAACCACTGGGAAGTGCTGAGTCATATTGAGGTCATGCTCAGAAATATTGAACACTGAGTAACATGGAACCAAGAGAAATAGTTGTTAGCCCAAATAAAAGAAGTTTCCAGAGAAGCTGGGTACACGGGGGATGCATCATTGGGCTGAATGTGATGCTCTACAATGATGTCATCTGGCACAACAGTTCTCCTCAGATTCACATGAAGTATTGCATACATGATCATATATTTCTGAATATGCAAAGTCAGAAGAGTGTAAGTATACATTACATTAAAATACACTTCAATACCTCACAATGTGCTGAGGTAACATACGTTGTAACTTTCTACCCCTCATTATTATTCTACTCTTTTTTCTATATTCATCAGAATAGCACAAACAGTTCCACAGTTTGAAATACTTGTCATGTGACTTTACTAACTGTCTAAATAATGTTGCTTCATCTCTGACAACGTGTGCTGTGAGAACCATTTGGACTTTATATCATGAAAATAAGAACATATTCTAAAGAGTCTGTATACTGTCATCAGTCAACATTATAAAGCACATAGTAATATAAAGAATATACCTTGTCGGAGCCATTGTTGCTGAGGAAATCCAGATGTGAGCTGCCCTTCAGCGGCTCAGGACCTCCTTCTCTCTCTCTCTCTGACAGGAGGAGGCACTGCAGTGGCCGCTCCTCCTTTCTTCCAGGAGCACTGAATACACATCCTGTCTGTCTGTTTGCAGTCAAGTTTATGTATCTGTCTAATTCTTTATAAAAATGATCTCAGAGATGCTCTTTCTTTTTGCATTTAAAAAGTGCTACATTTTAATTTCAGTCATCTATCTATTGCCCCCCATGGCTCTCCTCAGTGAGCCGGCTGAGCCGTAACCGTGACAACATCGGCAACGATGAAAATCCTGAAGGGAACGGGGCCACGCCCACGAGGACCCAACCAGACACCCAGAGAAACAGAGCGATGAGCCACGCGATTTCAATATTCAAGAAGCGGCTCAAAACAACACTTGACAAACAATGTGGAACAAAATCAAAAGTAAATCCAAACAGGAGGAGTCAGTCAGGGGCGGGGCAGCCAATCACAAGAGGGGGAAATATCCAAAGGCAGGAAGTAAAGTGAGCACAGGACACAAGAGGCAGGGATCAAAATAGATGAAGAACATTATTAAATCAAAACCGAGATGTGACAATCAGACAGGAGAGTGATGACAGAACAGAGCTCCATGTTTATGATCTTCTTTTATCCCCAACTACTTATTTAAAAAATACAAATCAAAAATGATTTAGAAAATGATCATATAACATAGTTTGAAATCCCGACAGTCACCACAAACCTTTTCTTATCTTTTGTTATCCTTGAGACATCTGGTATCGTAACCAATGTTTCTCAGAGATCGACTTGATTAGTAGAAAGAAGAACGTCTGCGTCACAAACGTGAGTCAGTTTGACGTAATGTCCTTATTTGGAGGAAACTGAATTCACGTTTAAGACTTTTCAAGAGCTGCAGACTCCCTGCAGGATATCAAGGGGGAGGGGATGAAGGATGATACTGATGTTAGCTGGGAGGTTGAAGTTTGGGCGGCGCCCTCACCGACGAGTCACCGGGAGTCAAACGCCTGGATTCTAATTTCAACACTTGATTTTCTTGTGAATGGGTCACATTGTCCACAGCAGAGATCTGTATGTGTCGGTAAACATGTTGGCTTCATATCACGGCCGCCTGGACATTCATTGCTAACATGATCTTTACTTCCTGACATGACCTCCAGCCCATTTGGCTCTCTGGCATTGTTCTTCCTTTTGTCCTGTTGTTCCTCAAATATGTTGATATGCATTTGTCAGATTATTAGTACTTTTTTTTTTCACTGACTCAAATTTCCTGTCAAATTGTACATTGTGATGATGAAGAAGGACATTCTCTTTCTATTTGTTCACCTTTTTGGTGAACTTCCAATGTTCGGTGGAGGAAAGCTGCAGCGTCATGAAAACTCCTCCTGCCGTGTCCTCGTCGTCAAGCCGGCGAGGCCCGAGGCGGTCCACTGCTCTCCCCTGTTCTTCATTTGTTCTGACCTGCTTCACGTCCCTTACTCCCAGAACTGTCCATGCTGGATCCGTCCACCGGATGTTAGCGGGTCGGCTCTTCTGGGAAGAGAAGCTCTCGCTTCACCTCCCGCTGGCCGTGAACAAAAGCTGAATCTATTTTAGGACGCTGATTGGCTGAAGTGTACATCACTCATTAATCGGCTAAACTGCTTCTCAGACCCGTCTCTACTGGGCCAAAACGATTCGGCCCCAGCTCAGCCGAGACATGCAGGAAGTGCAGCAAAAACTAATACTTTGTGCAGATATTCCATTTTACAAATATTACTGGGTATCTCCAAATCACAAATATTTAAAATGTGTATAATTTATAAATATAATTAATTTCTTTTTGTGTCTGAAGGAGGGAAATGTCCCCGTCATGCCAACGAGAAAAGTAAGATGGGCCATCCAATCCAGTTAGAGTGAATCTGTGCTGACAAAACACAACATGAACACAGATAGAACCTGGAGAACCTCAGAGAGAGAGAGAGCTGTGTGTTTCTGAGTGAAAACACATGCAGCACAACATGGAGCATTCTTCCCTATATATATATATGTATATATATGTATATGTATATATATATGTATATGTATATATTTCTATATATGTATATGTATATATTTCTATACATGTATATGTATATATATATGTATATGTATATATTTCTATACATGTATATGTATATATATACGTATATACATATACGTATATATATATCACTAATATACTTTTGAGTTGTTTCAGAGAATGTAGAATGAAGCATAACAAGCTAGGAATGGGATAATTACAACAATGCATAAACCAGATTAAAACAAGGCCTCACAGTAATTCACTGTAATTGTTCATGTTATTAGATTTTGATAATTAGGCTTCTGGAAATTAAAGTCAATTTGGAACAAACGGACCACATAGCCGACACATCATGAGTTACGAATACCTCAGAGATGTATTCATGTTTATATCTTTATACTGCTGAATTTTTAACTTCATTATTTTTGTGAGATATTGGTAAAAAACGTGTAAATTAAGACATTCTAATAATACAGTATGGAAACTTAAAAGACATGCTTGGACAAGCACCACAAAGGTGAGGGTTATAATTCAATAGTTTCCCTAGAGCAGCGGTCGGGACCCTCTGGCTCGAGCCATATCCGGTTCTTCTTCTTGACGGCATATGGCTCACAGACAATTTTGAGTTGAAAAAAAAAGATCTCTGCCCGCCCCCTGTAATGTTCTCTATCGCCAGATGACAGCAGCAGGATGTCAGGTCCTCTTCTTAGAGACGTCTTTGTTCTTTCATTCAACTAAACGTCTGTTGTTGGTCGTCTCTCCAGCAGCATGTCACTCTGTCTCTAGTGTCGCGTGAACACTTCTCGGCTCGCCGTCTCGCGGAGCAAAACAAAATGTGTTCTGGGGAAACTTCCAGAAACCGAATAACGAGCAGGACAAAGATGATACCATCATGGCTCATACTAGACGTACATGTCCTTCCACAGTGTCCAATTTCTGTAGCATGTGGTCAGAGAGTGTGCGGTTGATGCTGCACGAGAAGCCGCGCCCACATGAGATATCATGTTTTGCATTCAAGATTTAATTGTATATTTAATTGTTTCAGGTGTTCAATCGAGTTCATTATAAATAAGACACAAAAGTAAGTAAGTAAGAAAGTAAAGAGTGTTTATCTTAAAGAGGAACTGGTTGTGTCTGTCATAGCTGAATAAATATGTTGTTTAAATGTCAATATATACCATAAAAAGTGAATTATGAATGTAATTCTACAAAAAACAATAACATATTCTCTCATGTTAGCTTGCATAGTATAACATACTTTGTAGAGTCAGTTCGATTAAACATATTCTGATGCATCCCTACGGACAGAGACTGTCTTCATGGAGACTGAACATAAAATCTGCTTTCCACAGATTTCAGCCATTGTTATTGGTTGAGTCAATTATTTCGCAAACATCCTCTGATGGTGCTGTTAAAACCATATAACAGCATTATTATTGTGTTAAGTCTCATGAACAAGCGACTTGAGACTCATATCCTGTATTTTGCATTGTTTTTTCCACAACAGATTCACACCTGGTCCTTTGCATGGAGGATGACCACAGCCTTGATCTGCTCGGTTCTGTTCATGTAAGTGGACACAACAGAGCGCTGGTGTGTGGTCATATCTGATCCTCTGCGATTATATCGATTCCTCGTGTAGATGGCGCTAACCTTCCTCCTAAAGTACTGCCCTGAGAAGACGTACAGCAGTGGGTTCAGGGCGCTGTTGAGGAAGGCCAGATACACGGAGACCTGGCCTCCGATATCCAGAGTGTGGAACCACAGCGTCTCGTCCAGCGCTCGGACGTCGCACAGGACGTCGAGGAAGGTGAAGACCTGGAAGGGAGCCCAACACAGGAAGAAGAGGAGAGTGACAGCATACACCAGGGCTGTGGTCTTGGTGTCATTCGTTTCATGAAAAGAAGCACTCTTCCTCCTCTGAATTAAAACATTGATGATGTTTCCACTGCTGAAAACAATAACCAGGAGAGGAAGTAAAAAGCCCAGAACATTCATCAGAATCTGATGAGCCAACTTCCAGGAGCTGTCGTGACTGTAATCCAATATGCAGGACATCGTCTCCAACTCCTCGATGAACTTCACCTTCCTGTGAACCATTGTTGGCGTGCTCAGGAGGACCGCGAACGTCCACAGGAGGCAGCAGACGACCTTGGCATAGAGCGTCCGCCTCAGCCACCGGGCCTTCATGGGCTTCACGAGTGCCAGGTAGCGGTCAACACTGATCATGACCAGGGTGTAGATGCTGCTGTAGAAGTTGATGATGATGACGGCGTTGACCAGTTTGCACAAGGCGTCTCCGTAAGGCCAGTTAAAGTCGTTGAGGATGTTCATGGCCCAGAAAGGGAGGCCACACAGGAGAACGAAGTCGGCCAGCGCCAGGCTGCTCAGGTAGATCTCCGCTACGCTCAGTCGGTCCTTGTGAGCGAAGAACACGGCCAGCACAAAGCTGTTCAGGAGAAGACCCGACAGGGACACGGTGAAGATGTACGGGGGAACGATGGACCGGACCAGTTCCCATTCTGCAGAGATCGGGAACTCCGATGGAGCGGCCGGCCGGGACCCACTGCTGTTATCGGCCCACGATGGCGTCACCGACACCAGCGCCATCGGGTCCATGGGCTAGGAAACGACATCGTGAGAAATAACCGTCTCAGTATAAGACTGTTATCGGAAAAAAACATGAGATCTTACTCTTGCATCAGTGATAGCAAATACATATTACGTTTATGTTACGCACAATTATATAAAAAGATAAAGGTTGAACATGATGACATGTTTATTCACAAATTCAAAGCATATCTATGATTGGAGGATTGCCTCAACATGGGGACAACAAAACGCCGTTATCTATTTATTGATTATTTTTAATATTTTGCATTTGAGCGTCTTTGAGTGTCTAAAAAATCTCTCGATACATTCAAAGTATTAAAAAACTAACCGTTGATGAGCGGAGTGCAGAGACTATATACAGGACTGTCTCAGAAAATTAGAATATTGTGATGAAGTTCTTTATTTTCTGTAATGCAATTAATAAAACAAAAATGTCATGCATTCTGGATTCATTACAAATCAACTGAAATATTGCAAGCCTTTAATTCTGATTTATTGCTGATTATGGCTTACAGCTTAAGAAAACTCAAATATCCTATCTCTAAATATTAGAATATCATGAAAAAGTATACTAGTAGGGTATTAAACAAATCACTTGAATTGTCTAATTAACTCGAAACACCTGCAAGGGTTTCCTGAGCCTTGACAAACACTCAGCTGTTATAAATCTTTTTTTTACTTGGTCTGAGGAAATATTAAAATTTTATGAGATAGGATTTTAGAGTTTTCTTAAGCTGTAAGCCATAATCAGCAATATTAAAAGAATAAAAGGCTTGCAATATTTCAGTTGATTTGTAATGAATCCAGAATGCTTGACATTTTTGTTTTTTAATTGCATTACAGAAAATAAAGAACTTTATCACAATATTCTAATTTTCTGAGACAGTCCTGTATATACACATTTGACTGGAGGGGCTCCGTCATCAACGCTCAGTGCATCTCACTCAGGAGTGGGGACTCGATTCTCTGCTCTCAATTGCATTAATACAACATATCTGTATATCAAATACTGGTCTGCTGCTATATTAAGGAACATATTAAGGCAGGAATTTGAGTACCTTTAACAAGTCGATTAATTTCCCATAGTTTAACCCGACTACCAGACCGAGCTTCTTTCTGAATAGCACCTGGTTCGTATTTAAACGCTCAAATAAAAGAAGAACAACTAAAGTGAGAAGTTCTTACCGTCCGTCTGGTGGAAATGTTCCTCTTCTGGTCCAAATGATCACCGACGCGTCTGGAACAGGCTCATGTGTCCACGGAGTTCCTGGTAAGAGTACACAGCAACTTAGAGGAGAGATC
This sequence comes from Pseudoliparis swirei, assembly GCF_029220125.1. Classification (NCBI taxonomy): domain Eukaryota; kingdom Metazoa; phylum Chordata; class Actinopteri; order Perciformes; family Liparidae; genus Pseudoliparis; species Pseudoliparis swirei. Next base: position 23,491,538 of record NC_079398.1, on the reverse strand, counting down.
TGCTCCGGGGGATTTTGTATATAGTTGCATTCTTCCACACCCTTCGCCAAGAAGTGCAATATATCAACTTGTTTATGAAAGAGTCCAAATTTGAAACGTGCTGAAACTTGAGTGCCTAAAGGTCTTCAACTTCCCCAGCAAAACTCCAGACTATTAAGAACACATCAAGAATGATAGCATTGCTTTGTCATTATATGTCCAAAGTCTTTTTTTAACTTGAAACGTAGATTTATCACCATTGTTTTCAAAATGATAACTGACACGTCTGGACCACGGCTCCTGTGTGTTCACTGAGTAGAGGACAGATCTGTTACGGGGGATTATGGACATAGTTGTATTCTTCCACACCCTTCTTCAAGTAGTTTAATATATCAACTTGCTTATGAAAGAGTCAAAATTAGGTCGGCTGGCCGTTACGGGCCCGGAAACCGGGTCCAAAGGGTCCAATCGGGCCCTAACGTGCAGAAAGGGCCATAATATGCTAACAAACAGCCCCAGAGGCCCCAGACCGACAACCAGGTTATGGGGTTGGATTTGTTCAATCTGACGGTCATTTTTTTCCAAACAAAACATATGAAAACATTTTGAGGTCAGTATGCAGTGGGTAGTGTTATCTAAAAATGACTCTGAGCTGCAGAATCCCTGATATGGTCAAAGTGATGACAGACACCTTGAATTCTTCAGTTCATGAAGAGATTCTGAAAGGGAACGAGGCTCATTGTCATTGAAGCAACAATCCTGTCTTGTAAAACAAAGACGATGCTTCTTACAGTAATAGATAACATTTTATTCAGGACAAAAAACACATTCATAGTTGAATTATCTTGAAAAGAATGTTGACTCCATTTGAGTATTGATTGTGCAAGCAAAAGTTATATTTGACTCTACAATTAGTAATTATATGATGACACACAAACATGATGGATCCCTTGTTTACTCAGAAAAACAACTCCTTCCTGATCGTTGCTATAGAAACAAAAAGGCAAACCCTCGGATCACACCCTCAAATGAAACTTTATTAAGAGAGCCAATGGCTTTGTTTAGCAAGTACAACACAAGTGAAAATGTCCTGAATGGAAACCACTGTTACAAAACAATCATTCTAATCACATCAAATTTAGGATTAACAAACAATACGGAGTACATTATAATGGCAAATATTGAACAATGTTAGTTTTGGAGGTTGATTACCAAACACACAAGATACATGTTAATTAGTCATCTTTAGAGATGCTGGTAGCTTACAGTCATGAAAGTGGTACAAACTTTCTTATCTAACTCTAAGAAAGCATATAAGTGCATTTCCCAAAATGTCAAACTACTGCATTGCGTGTTATCAGGTTAAAGGAGGAGGACGATGGGGCCAAACGCCGTCTTCCAAAAGCTGCTAGATTGACAGCCGTGAGTAACAATAGCCATGTTCATTGGTAACATCACATTTTTACATTCACAATGATAATCCGGAGAGTCTCTTTGGAAGGATGGACGTCTGGCATGCAACTTGGCAACTTTCTGACAGATTTAGCAACGTCTGAATTTAGGGCTGCTAGTTTCTTTTCATTGTGAACAAGTTGGCAACTCTAGGCTGGGTTTTCAGTTCGATCATTTAAAAAAGCTAGCGTTTCTTAAGATTGTATAGTGTGACTTAGCATGTGTTATATAAAGTAATTTCTTGAACAGCTGTTACTCTCCTCTATGTGTTGTTGGTTTACATCTGAGTGCTCTCTGTTTGTTTCGTTGAGTTGAGATTGGCGTTGGAATGAACGGGCCTCGCCCACGGCCTCGTCCTCCTGCGCAGCACCAGGGTAAACACTTCCCTCGCCTTCTGCTTGAAGTGCTTCCCCACAATCACATACAGGAAAGGATTCAATGAGCAGTTGCTATAGCCGAGGTAAGTAGTCAACTGGTTTCCAATGTCCAAGACGTAAGTCCACGTACATCCAGAGAAGACTTCATAATGATCCAAAGTGTCCAGAAAGATGAGGACCTGGTAGGGCAGCCAGCAGAGGACGAACACGGCCAGGACGAGGAGGACGCGGCGCGCCGCCTTCCTCTCCACGCCGCTTCTCATCCTCCGGCTGCTCCGGAGGGCTTTGGTGATGTGGTAACTACAGAAGGACACGATGGGGACCGGGATAAGGAAGCCGACTGTGCTGACAGTCATGTTGTAGCGCAGCCTCCAGCCGGCATGGGGGTACGCTAGGTAGCACGCCTCGATGCCCAGATCGGGGAAGAACTGAACGGAGCGGAAGAGGACAGCAGGGAAGCTGAACAGGAGCCCGGCAATCCAGATACTGAAGCAAATCCCCCGCGCCCAGACGGCCCGTCTCCTCCTGCCCTGGGTCAGAGGTCGAGTGAGGGCCAGGTATCTGTCCACGCTCACGAGCGTCAGAAACAGCACACTGCAATAATAATTGATCCCGATAACAATGCTGATCAGCTGGCACATGGTCTCCCCAAACCTCCAGTGGAACTTGTTGACGATGGCTTCCACCCAGAAGGGCAGGCAGGAGACCATGAGCAGGTCGGCCGCCGCCAGGTTGCTCAGGTAGATGTCGGCCACGGAGCGGCGCCGCTTCTGGAGGCAGAACACACACAGCACACCGGAGTTGCCGATCACTCCAAGGAGGCAGATGATGGACATGTAGGCCGGTTGCATGGTGTAGACCCAGTCCCACACATCGGTGTGGTTGCAGACGAGCTCAGCTCTTGCGGAAATCTCCATCAGTCATGAGGATCGGTGTGAACGCGGCGGCAGAGGAACGGCGATTTTAAATGGTGGTGTGTTCAAAATGAATCCATAAACCAGTGGAACCTTTTAACTGTGTCAACACAGGTGTATTGTCTCTGCCTCTTAAGCTTCACATCCTGTCTGGATTCCCAAGGTGAGAAGGATCATTGATTTCATGGAGTGCTGGTGTTGGTTTATCAGTCAGAGCACACAGCCGCATGCCGTCGTCACAGTGGGGAGTCTTAGCAACACGTCTGTGAGAGAACCAGCACGTTGAACCATTCCAGATTTACAAAAACAAAACCCTTTCATCATACACACACGCAATGACAACTGCAGACCAACTGATTTCATTTGTTGATGTTTTGTGTACCGGCTTCACAAGGAACACGTCCATGCTGCACTACTGACACTACGTTATCCTACTGCATTCACATGTCCTCCGCCCTTCCACACACATATAATTATGGTCTTCATTCCTCTGAGAATGTGGAATTTAGCAAGATAGGAACCGTCCTCCTGACAGGCAGACACAAATACATGGATCAAGGTCAAACGGTGTATTGTTGGCATGCGTTTGACCCTTTGAGGTGACTTTGTCTGCCTGCATGCTTTTTTGATCCATAAAAATGTGGAGCCCTGGCAGTGGTGGTACGGCCTGACTCCTCACACAGATCTCCTGTTTGGCACAACATGCCTTCATTGTGGATACATGAGAGTTCACCCTGCGCCGCAGACCACACGTCAACATGGGGCTGGCCATGAAGGGAGAGTGGGGAGACGCCAACGAGAAGGAGCATGTTGATGTCCCCACTGGAAACATTCTGACAGAATCCTGTTTTTAACTCTGCAGACTGTGAGTCAAAAACACCAGAAAACACCCAGATTCATGTTACAGGACGTCCACAGGATGGAGGACGGAACATTTAAATACTTTGAGGATATTCACAATATCCACAACAAACATACATCTGTGTGATTTGACCTTTTATTTGAAAGACATGTACTGGTACTCTTTACAATATAAGTGATAAGCAATGTAATACAGAATATATAACAGTATTCAAATAAGTAATTTACAGCAACTGGGCTGATTTATATCACACCACCTGTACAACTAATATATTTATGTTTGCAAATGTTTGAAACAAGAGGCCAGCTGTTGTTTATTGCATGTGGTAAAACCGTTTGAAAGGGAACAAATAATCAAGCCTTGTAAGGCCGTAAACATATAACCACATCATTTAAAATGAATTAAAGCATGTTCATCTTTTTAAGACGATCAATGTCGTCAAAGAGTGATTTGAGGAAGGGTGACTTGGTCCCATGAGGCCTGCAATACAATTACATCTGCTCCAGATCTAATAAAGAATCAGCTTATCATCAAGGACTTTACACCAGACCACCACGAGGCTACAGAGTCGCCTGAGAACGGGAACAGCTTCTGGAGCCTACCTTATGCCAACGTCTTCAGTGTGGAGGACAGGTTTGATGAACGCAAGGACTCAGATGTCACTGTTTTCTTCATATTCCACTCCTTGAAGATTTCAAAAACCTTTTTCCGAAAGTTCTTTCCTACAATAACGTAGACGATGGGGTTGAGAACACTGTTGAACATGGCCAAGTAGGTGAAGATCTGATTGCAGATTTCTAGGACCGACTCGAGGGCACACCCTCTCAGGATGTCGGCTCGTGAGAGCACGTCCAGGATGGTGACCGCGTGGAACGGCACCCAGCAGATCAGGAACGCCAGAAGCACCGCCAGCATCAGATGGGTGGCCTTCTGCTCCGTTCTCTCAGCATTGAACCTCCCGATCACCTGGACCTTCAACGCCTGAATAATCTTGACAGTGCAGAATGAGATAATGGAAATGGGGACAATGAAGCTAAAAACGATCAACATCACATCGAAGAACAGCGCAGCGGCGAGGTTGGGGTACTCCAGGAAGCACGCAGTCACGCCGTACTCGGGGAAGTATTCCACATCCCTGAAGACGATTGTGGGGACGCTCAGGAGAAAGCCGAAGCTCCACATCAGCAGACAGCCCAGCTTGGCATATTTAGTCCGGCGCATTCTGCCATGGGACAAGGTGTGCACCAGCGCCACGTAGCGGTCCATGCTGATCAGAACCAGGAAGTTGATGGTGCAGTAGGTGTTCATCTTAATGCCCAGGTTGACGACTTTACACATGAACAGGCCAAACGGCCAATTGAACCCGTTGGAGATGTTGACCGCCCAGAACGGCAAACACGACACCAGGACGAGGTCGGCGGCCGCCAGGTTGCTCAGGTAGACCTCGGCCACCGTGCAGGCCTTCTTGTGGAGCCAGAAGACCAGGAGCACAAACACGTTGAGCACGGCTCCCAGCACCGTGATGAGCACGATGTACACCGGCTGCCCGGCGTGGAGCCACTCCCAGTCCAGCAGGTCGGGGCAAACCGCTCCGTTGGACTGGTTCTGCTGTGGGCCGCTGTGGAACACATCGAGCACCTCGTGACACAAGGACGTATGAAACGCATTCCAAGGTTAATGACCATCAAATCAAGACAATCTACATCAAAGCTATCGGGAAGGATTTTTATTTTATTTATTTTTTGAAAAATAGTAAGCTATCAAATAGAACACGTGTTGGTCTCATTGTCTCGAGTTAATTTCTCTCTCCTTTTATCAGTGTTCTCTCCAGCTTCTGTTTCCCTGTTCAGCCTGAATTAGCTTATCTATTGCACGGATACATAAATGAATGACTCCGACAGTTTGTTTGCTGAGTATTGTACGACAGGGTCAACCTGTTCCAATGAGGAGCAACATGCGTGGCTCTGCTCGCTCCTAATTGCCCCATAATTCATTTTGCTCTGCACAGCATGAGATCTCATCTTGGTCCGAGTTTCTGTTTTGTACTGAAGCGTAAAGTCAAAGTCAACAACATTTCTAAATGATACTCAAATGAGAGTTTTTAAAAAAGTATTGTGAATCAATAACAATCAGTGCAGCTGGAACTCATCAGTTTATGTCTCCATCATTGCTGCTGTCAGTGGAGCTGTGAGCTCACGCTCATGGCTTACTTCCCATATTTGACCAAAGATGGATCGTAAGTATCTGGCTTTCTGATCTTCTTGTGCCACAACTGAAACAGGATTCCCATTCAATCAACACATTTAGAAATCGTGTTTTGAATATTCTGATCGTACAAACAAAAGATTTAACTAGAGTTTATATTGCAAAAACCAGAGGTGACTATTAACATGGACCACAGCATATATTTATACTGGTAGGGTTTTTATTTCCTGCTGAGTTCTGCTTTATTTCATGGTTTTTTAATGTATTCTATAACCTAACACATCTTGATGTAGGGTACATTTGAACCCACCATTACATTTAAAAGGTTTCTCTACATAGGTATTCACACAAAACGATTATGAAGCACAACACAACTGTAAGTTATACATGTTCGATGTTAAAGAGGAGCTCATGCATCAATGCTAATGGGAAATATTTCCCAATAGACAACAAATGAAATGTGTATACCTTGTAGGCTGGAGAGTCATGTCTCTACAAGTCCAGGACAACGAGTCGCCTTCAGCCTCCTCTTCGTCCTCCTCCGGGTGTCTGACTCGCTCTCGTGTGGAAACTGTAGTTCCGATGATGTCTGACTACTTCAGGCTCTCTTTGGCACCCTCCTCTTCGCCCTCTGAGTCAGATCCTCCACAGCAGTCTGCGTTTTGGCAGAGTTCATGTTGTTTTGCTTTATTTGCAGCCACTTAAGCTGGCAGTTAAAGTTTCATATTAAGTGTGTGACATCTGCCTTCGAGTCAAGACTTTGTTGGTGTTATAGACACTTCCATCATAAACAGCACGAAAAACACATATGAGGATTTATTGGAACTTTATTGACAATAATAAGATTCACAATACATTTCCAATTAAATAATGTGAGCTTAATGTTATATCCTCAACATTAAAGTGTAAACATATTGGGCTTCTAAGAGAGCTCTGAGGACAGGTACTCGCTCCAGTCCAGTGGCTCATGTTGGCAGCATGTGGATGCGTCATGCTTCTTTGCCTGCTCTTCTCTTTCTGGGGGAAAGGTGATATTTTATGGGCAGTAGGGGTGAAGATTTCTCATGAACAGTCCAGAACAGAAAATCAAACAATTCCGTCATTTGGCATCGTCTGGATGTGGCCATCACCCAGCGCTGTTGATGGACCCATCCCCCCTCCATGATGTCATTATTGACCCTCCAATCTCTAATCTACCAAGATGAGATGTATAATAGAACAATGATCAGATGTTCTGCACTCTGTTCATGACAAGTCAGGAAGGTGGACCGGTGGCTCAGTCATCAAGCCTGTGATTATCAGCTCTTATCAAAGGATACGATGTGCTCATTAATCACAGAGACAGCAGCAACATTGCAATTTGAAAGGCATAAAGAGATCATTGCGGAGAATGCACTTTAAACCAAAGACCATTTTCAGATTAGCATTGATCAGAATACACAGCGGGCTGAAAAGCAGTCAGAAGTGTGAAAGATGATCTAGTGTGTCCTATTCATGTGATTGTAGAGCAGTAAAGACATTAACCATGACTGGCATCTTTCCTTGAAATGATGTTGCACAGATGAATAAAGTGTTGCCACTTCCTGTTGCAGAGACATTGAAGAGCAACGCCGTGACATTCTGACCTGGTGACCTTGAAGTGACCTCCAGCAGGAGGGAGTCCAGTTGGTGCTGGCTCCGTTCCCTCAAACACCTTTTGTTTTCCAGGTCAGGCTGTTTATTATTTTCAGATGATAAGCATGAAAACGACTTGTGTCTTATTTAATGGGTGTTTTTATTCACATGTATGATGGATGTAGAGCTGAATGTATGGAGCGGTACTGATGTCACACTCAACACTCAAAGACATTTCCTGGGTAACACCCCCATCGCGAGGGAAAGAATCACGAGAACACAAGGTTCCGTAACTCTGTCATAACAAACTATTAAAGTATTTGAACAGTCGGGGCTTTCAAGACATTATGTAATACAAACATTGATCAGAATATTCAACTCTCTGAGAGACTTTTACTTCCGACCGCACTGCTCTCACTGGTGTGTTCTCACCATTCAGAATCTACTTAAACTGACCATAACCGCTGGTCTGCCCATCGTCTTCTCTCTGAACATCATTCAACCTCTTTATTGTTGAAGTGCTTCGTTGTCCATATGTTTTTAACAAGACTTGTCTTAACCTAAAATGACTGACATGAACAGCGTCAATCCAAAAAGCTCTTTTGATTGTTGTTCATACCGAGTGGCTCGACAGGCTCACCCTAAATCAATGACATACCTCATATCCACATCCGTTAGTTGGACCTCCATTTCTCTGATGCTGATTCTAAAATAAAATGACCAGCCGGATGTCTGGATAAATGATTTGATATGACTGAAAACAGCATTTAACAATATTTTTATAGGCTGGATTTATAAAAGCTAAATGAGGCAAACAAGTAAAAGTACAACTAGATGGGGAAAGGTGGCAGCTGTTCCCACAAACAACTGATCCCAATCATTATGTTGCCACTCAACACATTGCTGCTCTTCTGGTAATCCCTCAGCCATTAAACGAGTTGCTCAAACGTTCAGGTGACAGGATTATAATCTCTCTTCCAAACAAATGTCCTTGGGCAGCAGTTTCATTTATCAGGTGATGTTTCAGAAGACTCTTCACTGCATGCCTCCCAGAAACAACTCCTGTCTTCTGGCCGATGCTCTCAATAGTTTGACTCACATTTCAGTGACTCGAATGACACTCTGCCAAGAAAACATTCATGGAGACTTCCAGTGGTGAGTTACCTGAAGCCAGGTGCATGCACCTGTTCCCGCTGCAGCATATTATGGGCTGTTGGAGGACAGCACTGGAAGTCAGACGTTGTAGCTTAGACCGTTCTCATGAGAAACTTTATTTGAATGAATATATTAAAAAGACGTGTTTTGTCTCCCAGATGCATTGTTTCTGGAAGTTGCTGTTTTTCATCTGTAATTTCCATAAGCACCAAAAACACAATATTGATTAAAAACAACCAGAATAAATAAAACTTTAGTAATGTGTACAACATATATTGTTCTGTAATATGACATTTTAAAACACAATGTCTAAATGATCAGTCATGTTTTTATTTGTAGTTCAGACACGTGAAGCGGCTCTCTGTTGGACGCTCAGCGGCGGTTAATCTGTTGTAAAGTTATTCATCCAGCAAACTGAGAGGAGCTGAGTCGTCACCACGACGACTACGACTGTCCGTTGCCGTTAGTTACGTGTCAGTGGTGCGAGGTAGAGAACACATGTCTGGACGCGGGGGCGGCACGGCTCGTTTCCTGTCTGCTTCCTCCTGTCTGCCCAACGGGTTTTCAAGGCTCTATGGTGCTGACCCCGCCCCCGCTCCTCCGTCACAACGTGTTCCTGACTGAAGACAGCAGGTCCTATGTTGTGTTCCCAGCTGTCCAGTACAAGGAGAGTGAGACCTCATCAGGGATGGAGTCGTCTGGCACTGGCTTCACGCCTCTCGTCTGAACCACTAATGCAGCTTTCTGGAGCGCTGAGTGAAACCACTAATGCAGCCAGCCGTGGAACAACAAGCCATTCCTTAAAAAAGAAAACGTGTACCCCTCCTTCTAATGCCGTGCGTCTGACCGCTCAAATGTTCCTGACGGAAAATAGACCACATAATATCTCAGTATTTAGAGACAGAGACTTCAAGTATTCCATTCAAAAGGCTCATAATACGTGTTGTCCCTGATGGTTCATCTTGCTTTCAGATAAAGGCAAGATGGGCAAATCCAAATGAAGATAGCATTCAGGTTCACATCTCTTTTGGGGATTAACAAGTCAGCCAGCACAAGACATTATGCAATAGTAACCCCCGGTGGGCGGCCCAGATCCAAACAGCTGTTTTTATGATGTGACTAAATGACAGAAAAAGAAAAACATTTGTTTATCTACGTCAGGAAATCTGCAGTTGATGGTGTCATCAATGTGTTTACTGCAATGACCACGCTGTGGGAGTTAGTCGTTTGGAGAAGAACTGGAGAGGTAAACAAGAGGAGGAATTCATATTGGATCACGAGCGGCTCCAGAATGCATCAGACCAATTCCTGGAAGTTTATTCCTTGACCCACCTGAACAAATCACTTTGCTGCACTCCAACTTTCAACATGTTCTTAAAATAATTTAAATTAGGATTTGTATACACAGTAGATATAGTTGTATAAAGATAAGACAAAAACGAATGTTTGGGCATACTGTAGACACTTTACATATGTGTAACTTATCACACTATATTATAATGAATTACAGCATTTTCTGCAGTTTTATGATATCTTGGCACAAGCAAGAGTATTTCTAGAACTAGTTAACTTGCCCTAAATTACCCCTGAAGGTGATTCTGATTCTACAGTAAACAGTATATAATATATTCACTGTTCACCCTCTGTCTCTTGCCCGTATTGCTCTCTGGTTCAAGGTATCCCCCATTAACCCCCGAGTGGTTTCCACTTTAATGTTGTCCAGCGACTGAGTCGCTGAGGCTCCACTGTGTCGGCCAATGGGTGCCCAGGCAGCCACAGTGATACATGTCAGTCTCCATGGCGACCGGCTGCATGTTTTGCATGCTGAGATCCAATCCTATCCGGCGTAGAGACAGAGCTTTGGTGGTTGTCTGCTGAGGCTCGGTCTTATTCCAGGACTCCTGTGGTCCTCTGTTTCAAGTTTCAAGTTTCAAGTTTTTATTGTCACATCCCCTTTTATACAAGTATAATCGGTTAGTGAAATTCTTATGTGCAAAACACCCGACAGCAGTAGCAGACTAAAAAAAGAATAAGAATGAGAATAAACTATACAATATCCACACAGAAAAAAAGAAGAAAGTATTAACAATATATATATAAAACAATGTAATAGAATATACATCATGACAATATATATATATAAAACAATGTAATAAAATATACACTTTTTTAAGACAATATATATATATATATGTATATACATACAATATATATATACAATATATATATATATAAACAATGTAATAAAATATACACCATGGCCATAGATATTCACAGAATATGTTCTGGTGTGTAGTGTTAATGAGGGTCTCAGTCCTTGTTCAGCAGCCTGATGGCCTGACTGAAGAAGCTGTCCTCAGTCTGTTTGTGCGGCACTTGATACTGCGGTATCGCCTGCCTGACGGTAGAAGGGTGAACAGTTTGTGGCCGGGGTGGTTATTGTCTTTCATCATCCGTTTGGCCCTGGCCACGCACCGCTTGGTGTATATGTCCAGGATGGAGGAAGCTCACCTCCAACGATGTACTGTGCCGACCGCACCACCCTCTGTAGTGCCCTACGCCCAGGGCGGTGCAGTTGCCGTACCAGACTGTGTAGCAACCTGTCAGCACACTCTCGATGGTACTGGAGTAGAATGTTCTGAGGATGCGGGGCCATGTTGAATTTCCTCAGTCGCCTAAGGAAATACAGGCGTTGTTGGGCCCTTTTCACCACGTGAGTGGTGTGCGTGGTCCATGTGAGGTCCTCGGAGATGTGCACGCCGAGGAACTTGAAGCTGCTGATCCTCTCTACTGCAACTCCGTCTATGGAGATGGGGGTGTGCTCTCCTCTCCGCTTCCTGTAGTCCACGATCAGCTCCTTGGTCTTCTTGACGTTGAGGACGAGGCTGTTCTCCTGGCACCACTGTACCAGTGATCCAACCTCCTCCCTGTAGGCTGTCTCGTCGTCGTCGGTGATCAGCCCCAACACTGTTGTGTCGTCAGCAAACTTGATGATGACGTTGGAGCTGTGCATGGCCGTGCAGTCGTGGGTGTACAGGGAGTAGAGGAGAGGGCTCAACACGCATCCCTGAGGGGCTCCCGTGTTGAGGGTCAGCGGCTCTGAGGTGGTACTGCCCATCCTCACCACCTGGCGGCGGCCCGACAGGAAGTCCAGTATCCAGCTGCACATGGTAGAGTGCAGGCCTAGACCTCTGAGCTTGGTGTCGAGCTTGGCGGGAACAATAGTGTTGAACGCTGAGCTGTAGTCCACAACCAGCATTCGCACACAACAGTTCCTCCCCTCCAGGTGGGAAAGGGCGGTGTGAAGTGCCATGGCAATTGCGTCGTCGGTGGATCTGTTTTGACGATATGCAAATTGCCATGGGTCCAGCATGGCAGGCAACATGGAACAAATGAAGTCCTTGACCAACCTCTCGAAGCATTTACTGACAATCGAGGTGAGGGCTACGGGTCTCCAGTCATTCAGGCAGGTTACCTTGGGGTGTTTGGGGACAGGCACAATGGTGGACATCTTGAAGCTCTCAGGAACAACAGCCTGGGACAGGGAGAGGTTGAAGATGTCTGCGAAGACTCCTGCCAACTGGTCTGCACATGCTCTGAGGGCGCGCCCCGGGATGTGGTCGGGACCTGCCGCCTTCCGGATGTCCACCCGCTTGAAGGCTCTGCGCACGTCATCCTCTGAGATGATCAGCAGGCTGGTCTCCTCGGGCAGCGCTGCCTTCGGCGGGCTGCCGTTCACGTCGAACCGAGCAAAGAATGTATTTAGCTCGCCTGGGAGGGAGGTAATTGCGTCGTATACTTCATGTTACCTTCACTTATAGCCGAGCCTCATGCTGGGGGAAGGCGGTGGATGGAGTCGGCCTGTGACTTAGAGTGTTGAGCCTTAGCATAAGAACAGAGGATGAGTCGGCCTGTGACTTAGAGTGTTGAGCCTTAGCAGAAGAACAGAGGATGAGTCGGCCTGTGATTTAGAGAGTTGAGCCTTAGCAGAAGAACAGAGGATGAGTCGGCCTGTGACTTAGAGTGTTGAGCCTTAGCATAAGACCAGAGGATGAGTCGGCCTGTGACTTAGAGTGTTGAGCCTTAGCATAAGAACAGAGGATGAGTCGGCCGGTGACTTAGAGTGTTGAGCCTTATCAGAAGAACAGAGGATGAGTCGGCCGGTGACTTAGAGTGTTGAGCCTTAGCATAAGAACAGAGGATGAGTCGGCCGGTGACTTAGAGTGTCGAGCCTTATCAGAAGAACAGAGGATGAGTCGGCCTGTGACTTAGAGTGTCGAGCCTTAGCATAAGAACAGAGGATGAGTCGGCCTGTGACTTAGAGTGTTGAGCCTTAGCAGAAGAACAGAGGATGAGTCGGCCTGTGACTTAGAGTGTTGAGCCTTAGCAGAAGAACAGAGGATGAGTCGGCCTGTGATTTAGAGTGTTGAGCCTTAGCAGAAGAACAGAGGATGAGTCGGCCTGTGACTTAGAGTGTTGAGCCTTAGCATAAGAACAGAGGATGAGTCGGCCTGTGACTTAGAGTGTTGAGCCTTAGCATAAGAACAGAGGATGAGTCGGCCGGTGACTTAGAGTGTTGAGCCTTAGCATAAGAACAGAGGATGAGTCGGCCTGTGACTTAGAGTGTTGAGCCTTAGCATAAGAACAGAGGATGAGTCGGCCGGTGACTTAGAGTGTTGAGCCTTAGCAGAAGAACAGAGGATGAGTCGGCCTGTGACTTAGAGTGTTGAGCCTTAGCATAAGAACAGAGGATGAGTCGGCCGGTGACTTAGAGTGTTGAGCCTTAGCAGAAGAACAGAGGATGAGTCGGCCTGTGATTTAGAGTGTTGAGCCTTAGCAGAAGAACAGAGGATGAGTCGGCCGGTGACTTAGAGTGTTGAGCCTTAGCAGAAGAACAGAGGATGAGTCGGCCTGTGACTTAGAGTGTTGAGCCTTAGCATTAGAACAGAGGATGAGTCGGCCTGTGACTTAGAGTGTTGAGCCTTAGCAGAAGAACAGAGGATGAGTCGGCCGGTGACTTAGAGTGTTGAGCCTTAGCAGAAAAACAGAGGATGAGTCGGCCGGTGACTTAGAGTGTTGAGCCTTAGCTTATTTAGGGACCCCCGACTTTAACTCTACCATCACTGTGTGTTATTACGTTTGGCATTAATAACCATGACACTTTGATAATAAATACTAGTGATTTTGATTATCCTCTGACCTTTCCTATCACACCTCCAGCAGATCAAAAGTGTTTTTTTTACAGACAGTGAGCACTTGCTGCTGTTGCTAGGCAACACTTTGAATCTCCCGCTATGGCTCTGCTCAATATCACCTTATATAAGAAAATAAATAATGTAATACGTTTAATATTTTCAATATTTAGCTGCAGGGCGCAGGTGGGAAACGCCGTATCTTCTTCAAAGGGCAGCTCCTCAAAAAATGCCTTTTCTTTCCAAGGATGTTTTCTATATGAGGTGACAGGCAGAGAGATATACCTCTCTTCTCACCTAATGAGACAGAGAGAGAGAGAGACAGAGAGAGAGAGAGACAGAGAGAGAGAGAGAGGAGAGAGACAGAGAGAGAGAGAGATAGATAGATAGATAGATAGATACTTTATTAATCCCCAAGGGGAAATTTGTCGTGACAGTAGCAGCACCAATAAACCAAACACACAAGAATAAAAAACAAAACACAAAATATAAAAAACAGGGATGAAATATATAGAAGTATACAAAGTAAAATACAAAACAAAATATATATGTACATATACAACACACATGCATACACAACACACAACACCAATGACAAATCAAGTCAAATACAAAAAGAGAGAGAGAGAGAGAGATAGATAGATACTTTATTAATCCCTAAGGGGAAATTTGTCGTAGCAGTAGCAGCACCAATAAACCAAACACACAAGAATACTAAATAAAATATAAAATAAAATATAAAAACAGGGATGAAAGATATAGAAGCATACAAAGCAAAATATAAAATAAAATATATATGTATATATACAACATATATGCATACACAATACACAATACTAATGACAATTAAACTAAATATAAAAACACCAAATATAGACAGTGTGCAAAATGCAAAGTGTGTGTATGTGTGTAGTGCAAATGAAATGTGTGTGTATGTGTGTAGTGTAAATGAAGTGTGTGTGTATGTGTGTAGTGTAAATAAATGAAATGTGTGAAGTGCAGATCAACATAGTGTGGATATGAAGTTATTATTGTAGTTATTGCACTATGATCTGGCAAGAGGTGATCTGTTGTAGAGCCTCATAGCCGTCGGCAGGTTCTCCTGTATCTGTCCTTGTGGCAGCGGAGCGTGAGGAGACGTCTGGAGAAAGTACTCCTCTGTCCCTGTAGGAGGTGGTGGAGAGGGTGGTCCGGGTGGTCCAATATGGACACAAGTTTCTTCAACATCCTCCTCTCCACCACCTGTTCCAGGTGCTCCAGCTGGCAGCCGATGATGGAGCCAGCCTTCCTAACCAGTCTGTTAGACGGCTGGTGTCACCGGCTCCGATGCTGCTCCCCCAGCAGACAATGGCAAAGTGCAGCACACTGGCCACAACCGACTGGTAGAATAACTCCAGCATCTTGCTGCACACGTTGAAGGATCGAAGCTTCCTCAGGAAAAAGAGTCGACTCATCCCCTTCTTGTACAGCGTTGATGTTGGCCTTCCAGTTCAGTCGATGGAGACGCCCAGGTACTGGTCCTCCTCCACCATGTCCACGTCCACTCCCAGGACACTCAGAGGTGTAGGAGCAGTCGCCTTCCTCCTGAAGTCCACCACCATCTCTCTGGTCTTGGCCACGTTCAGCCGCAGGTGGTTCTCATCGGCCCACTTTACAAAGTCGCTCACCACTGCCCTGTACTCCTCCTCCCGTCCATCCCTAATACACCCGACCACTGCAGAATCATCAGAGTACTTCTGCAGATGGCATGACTCCGTGTTGTACTGGAAGTCACTGGTGTACAGGGTGAAGAGGAAGGGAGACAGAACAGTTCCCTGTGGGCTCCAGCATCACTGACCCCCGTTCAGCACACGCCCCATTCTGACAAACTGTGGTCTGTGAGGTAGTCAGTGATCCAGGAGATGGTGGACGCGTCCACACCGACCACCCGCAGCTTCTCACTCAGCAGCAGTGGCTGGATGGTGTTAAATGCACTGGAGAAGTCAAAGGAAGTGACTCTCACAGAGACACCGGTTCCATCCAGGTGCGACTGAGCTCGTTGCAGCAGGTAGATGATGGCGTCGTCCACTCCCACATGAGGCTGGGAAGCAAATTGCAGAGGGTCCAACGACGATTTCACCTGCGGCCGGAGGTGGGCCAAGACCAGCCTCTCCAGCACCTTCATCACATGGGAGGTGAGGGCGACCGGTCGGTAGTCATTGAGGCCAGATGGTGCTGACTTCTTTGGGACAGGGACCAGGCACGACGTCTTCCACAGCACCGGGACTTCCCCCAGCCTCAGGCTGAGGTTGAAGAGGTGCTGCAGGACACCAGACAGCTGGGTGGCGCAGGTCTTTAGGACCCTGGGGCTGATGCCATCAGGACCTTCAGCTCTGCGCTGGAGTAGTTTCTCCAGCTGTCTTCTCACCTGGTCAGTCGTCACAGAGAGAGGGGGGAGGGTGGAGGAGCCCATTGTTATTGAGGGCTCGGTGGATGTGCAGCTCAGCAGGGGGGACAGAGGGGGAGGTGTTTGGGAGGTGTGATGTGTGGAGGAGACAGGAGAGGGCTGTGAACTGAACCTGTTGAAGAAACAGTTCAGCTGGTTGGCCCTCTCCAGGGAGCCCCCTGGCTGTCTCCCTCCCACCTTGAAGCCAGTTATTACATTACATGTCATTTAGCAGATGCTTTTATCCAAAGCGACTTACAATAAGTGCATTTCAACCTAGAGTACAAACTAAGAACAACAAGAATACAGGAAGTAACATTTCCTCAACATAGTCGAACTACAAAAGTACCATAAGTAAGTGCTATTTAAGTGCCACTGAAGTGCAAATCTGTGTTTTAATCCAGATATAGTCGGAAAAGGTGTGTTTTCAGTCTCCGACGGAAGATGTAGAGACTTCCTGCTGTCCTGATGTCAGTGGGGAGCTCGTTCCACCACTGAGGAGCAGGACAGTAAACAGTCTGGATTTCGAGTGATTAGCTCGAGGTGCAGGAGTCACAAGTCGATTGGCTGTTGCCGAGCGGAGCGAACGTGCCGGGGTGTACGGTGTGACCATATCCCGGATGTAGACGGGGCCCGATCCGTTCAGAGCACGGTACGCCAGAACCAGTGTTTTGAAGCGGATGCGAGCAGCCACCGGTAACCAGTGAAGAGATCGAAGGAGCGGAGTGGTGTGGGTGAATTTCGGGAGACTGAAGACCAGTCGAGCTGCTGCATTCTGGATGAGCTGCAGAGGTCGGATGGCCTTAGCAGGTAGACCAGCCAGGAGGGAGTTGCAGTAGTCTAGGCGTGAGATGACCAGAGCCTGGATCAGAACCTGTGCCGCCTTCTGAGTAAGAAGAGGCCGTATTCTCCTGATGTTGTGCAGCATGTACCGACAGGAACGCGTCGTCACAGTGATGTTGGCCGTCAGGGAGAGTTGACTGTCTAGTGTCACCCGAGGTTCCTGGCAGTCAGGGTAGGGGCCAACACAGAGCTGGTGAAGGTGGTAGTCAGGTCATGGGTGGGGGAGCCTTTCCCTGGAAGGAATAGTAGCTCGGTCTTGTCAGGGTTGATTTTCAGATGGTGAGCAGACATCCACTGAGATGTCGGTCAGACAGGCAGAGATTCGCGCCGCCACCCGTGTTTCGGCCGGTGGAAACGAGAAGATCAGTTGGGTGTCATCGGCATAGCTATGGTAGGAGAAGCCATGCGAACGAATGACAGAGCCGAGAGAATTTGTGTACAGAGAGAAGAGGAGGGGACCCAGGACGGAGCCTTGAGGAACCCCAGTAGTGAGAGGAAGAGGAGGGGACCCAGGACGGAGCCTTGAGGAACCCCATAGTGAGAGGAAGAGGAGGGGACCCAGGACGGAGCCTTGAGGAACCCCATAGTGAGAGGACAAGGATCAGACACAGATCCTCTCCAAGTTACCCGGTAGGTGCGGTCTTTAAGGTAGGAAGAGAAAAGAGCGAGTGCAGTGCCTGAGATCCCAGGTCCTGAAGAGAAGAGATCAGGATCTGGTGGTTCACGGTGTCAAATGCTGCAGAAAGGTCGAGAAGGATAAGGACAGAGGAGAGAGAGGCTGCTCTAGCAGAGTGAAGGATAAGGACAGAGGAGAGAGAGGATGCTCTAGCAGAGTGAAGGATAAGGACAGAGGAGAGAGAGGATGCTCTAGCAGAGTGAAGGATAAGGACAGAGGAGAGAGAGGCTGCTCTAGCAGAGTGAAGGATAAGGACAGAGGAGAGAGAGGATGCTCTAGCAGAGTGAAGGATAAGGACAGAGGAGAGAGGCTGCTCTAGCAGAGTGAAGGATAAGGACAGAGGAGAGAGGATGCTCTAGCAGAGTGAAGGATAAGGACAGAGGAGAGAGGATGCTCTAGCAGAGTGAAGGATAAGGACAGAGGAGAGAGGCTGCTCTAGCAGTGTGAAGGATAAGGACAGAGGAGAGAGAGGCTGCTCTAGCAGAGTGAAGGATAAGGACAGAGGAGAGAGGATGCTCTAGCAGAGTGAAGGATAAGGACAGAGGAGAGAGGCTGCTCTAGCAGAGTGAAGGATAAGGACAGAGGAGAGAGAGGATGCTCTAGCAGAGTGAAGGATAAGGACAGAGGAGAGAGGCTGCTCTAGCAGAGTGAAGGATAAGGACAGAGGAGAGAGGCTGCTCTAGCAGAGTGAAGGATAAGGACAGAGGAGAGAGAGGATGCTCTAGCAGAGTGAAGGATAAGGACAGAGGAGAGAGGCTGCTCTAGCAGAGTGAAGGATAAGGACAGAGGAGAGAGGCTGCTCTAGCAGAGTGAAGGATAAGGACAGAGGAGAGAGGATGCTCTAGCAGAGTGAAGGATAAGGACAGAGGAGAGAGGATGCTCTAGCAGAGTGAAGGATAAGGACAGAGGAGAGAGAGGCTGCTCTAGCAGTGTGAAGGATAAGGACAGAGGAGAGAGGATGCTCTAGCAGAGTGAAGGATAAGGACAGAGGAGAGAGGCTGCTCTAGCAGAGTGAAGGATAAGGACAGAGGAGAGAGGATGCTCTAGCAGAGTGAAGGATAAGGACAGAGGAGAGAGAGGCTGCTCTAGCAGTGTGAAGGATAAGGACAGAGGAGAGAGAGGATGCTCTAGCAGAGTGAAGGATAAGGACAGAGGAGAGAGAGGCTGCTCTAGCAGTGTGAAGCTGCTCAGCAAGGAGGCCAGTCTCTGTCGAGTGGCCTTGTCTCCAGACTGGTGAGGGTCAAGAAGGTTGTTACTGTGGAGATAGGAGGACACTTGGCTCCAGAGAGCTCGCTCCAGAGTTTTGGAGAGAAAAGGAAGAAGAGAGACCGGTCTGTAGTTGCTGACTTCAGACGGGTCGAGCGTGGGTTTCTTCAGGAGAGGGTTGACTCTCGCCTCCTTCAGAGAGTTGGGGAAACAACCAGTTGAGAGGGAGCCGTTAATAAGATGGGTGAGAAAGGACAGAAGATCAGGAGCAATAGCCTGGAGAATGGGAGACGGGACGGGGTCAAGGGCGCAGGTGGTCGGTCGAGCGGAGGTCACCAAGCTAAGAAGTTATCTGCTTCATCCCAGACCACACCTCCCTTGTGTTGTTCAGCTGGAGTTTGGCCTCCAGCTTCCTCCTGTAGGAGTCCTTGCCCTCCCTGAGCTTCACCTTCAGGTTGCGCTGGACTCTCCTCAGCTCATCCCTGTCTCCAGACCTGAAAGCAGCTTTCTTCATGTTAAGAAGCGCCTTCAGGTCCCTGGTGATCCAGGGCTTGTTGTTGGGGAAGCAGCGCACAGTCCGTGATGGGATGGTGGTGTGTTCACAGAACTTGATGTATTCCGTGATGCAGTCGGTCATCCTGTTGATGTCCTCCCCGTGCGGTCCACACAACACATCCCAGTCCGTTGAATCGAAGCAGTCCTGTAGAGCGTCGTTAGCCTCCAGAGACCACCTCCTCACAGTCCTGGTGGTCACAGCCTCTTCACCAGAGGAACAGACCTGGTGTCAGCCGGACCAGGTCATGATCAGACCTGCCGAGGGGGGGAAGGGCAGTGGCACTGTATGCGTCCTTAGTATTAGCATACAGCAAGTCCAGAGTTTTATTGTTCCTTGTTGGGCAGTCTATGTATTGATGGAAGGTTGGCAGAGCTTTTCCAATGTGGTGTGGTTAAAGTCACCAGTGATAGCCATGAATGCTCCAGGCTGATGATTCAGCAGAGCAGACACAGTGGAGTGGATGGTGTCCACAGCTTCCTCAGCGTCAGCTGATGGCGGCACGTACACGACAACCACAATGGCGGACGTGAACTCTCTCGGCAAATAGTACGGGCGCATCCCCACGGCCAACAGTTCAATGTTCGGGCTACAGAAGCGCTCCTTCACGCACACATGGTCCGGATGGCACCACCGTTCATTCACATAAACAGCGATCCCGCCCCCCCTCTTCTTACCGCTCTGTGTAGCGTCTCTGTCAGCCCGAACAGTCCTGAAGCCGGGCAAAGACGCGCTGTGATCCGGATAGTCAGCGCCACGTCTCAGTGAAACACAAGAGACTGCTCTCACGGAAGATCCTCTCAGTCATTACCAGCGCCGAGCTCATCCGTCTTATTGGCCAAAGACCTCACGTTCCCCGTTATGATCGCCGGTACCGAGGGTTTGTATCTCCTCGCTTTAGCCCTCCTCTTGGCCCCGCCCTGCAGCCCGAGCCCTCCTCCGTAGTTCCAGCGGGATCTCAGGTCTGTCTCCAGGCAGAAGCTGCGGCCTGCACAGCGATCAGCTGAGCGAGTAGACCACGGTCCCCGTCATTGTTTGTAGTGGCTCTCCGATACAAACGACAAAGTGAACTAAAACTACGGGAAAAGTTGCGAAAACAGTAGTTATAGTCCATTGTCCGACCGTAACTTAGACCAACGTGAAAGAAAGGAAAAGAAAAAGAGAGGAAAAGTGGAGAAAAAGACAATAAAATAAAAAGCAAATGGGCAGCTACTGCGACAGGCAGCCGTTGGCACGGCGCCATCTTGCACAGGGAGAGAGAGAGAGAGAGAGAGAGAGAGAGAGAGAGAGAGACTCAGAACATGTTGAACCATCCAGGCATGACACTGCTCTCCGGTCTTGTTTTGGGGTTTTAAATGAAAGACGATGAGTGATTGATTGATTGATTGATTGTCCCTCAGCTGGTCACTCATCTCATAGTCAGTGAGACATTATAGTGAAAAAAGAACTAATGAGAAGAAACAAAAAAGGAAGCAATGCTGTTGTGTCTTTGCGTTCTCCATCCCGTCCTCATGAGTCGTGGTGAAGATGGAGCGCGACAGTTGCCTCACAGAGCTGCAGGGTGGATGTCACATCACTTTGAGGTTATGGCCATATTTATGAGACACGTTCTATAGATGTATAGATGGGCCTGTGTTAAGACGCCCTGGGTACGGTCTCCCAGGTCTCTGAAGGGACAACAAGGCGTCTGTTTCTGTATCCCCGCCGCCTCGTCACCAGCCGTCACTCTGGAGCGTCCTGAGAGACTGAGAGCAGCCGAGGAGGAGAGGACTCCTCCTGTTCCCCTCTCCTCCTCCTCCTGTTTCCTCTCCTCCTGTTTCCTCTCCTCCTCCTCCTGTTCCCCTCTCCTCCTCCTCCTGTTTCCTCTCCTCCTCCTCCTGTTCCCCTCTCCTCCTCCTCCTGTTCCTCCTCCTCCTCCTGCTCCTCCTCCTCCTCCTCCTGTTCTCCCTCCTGCTCCTCCTCCTCCTCCTGTTCTCCCTCCTCCTCCTCCTCCTCCTCCTGTTCTCCCTCCTGCTCCTCCTCCTCCTCCTCCTCCTCCTCCTGTTCCCCTCTCCTCCTCCTCCTGTTTCCTCTCCTCCTCCTGTTCCCCTCTCCTCCTCCTCCTGTTTCCTCTCCTCCTCCTCCTGTTCCTCCTCTCCTCCTCCTGTTTCCTTTCCTCCTCCTCCTGTTTCCTCCTCCTCCTCCTCCTCCTCCTCTCCTCCTCCTCCTGTTCCTCCTGCTCCTCCTCTCCTCCTCCTGTTCCTCCTCCTCCTCCTCCTGTCATCCTCTCCTCCTCCTCCTGTCATCCTCTCCTCTCCTCCTCTCCTCCTCCTCCTGTCATCCTCTCCTCCTCCTCCTGTCATCCTCTCCTCCTCCTCCTGTTCCCATCTCCTCCTCCTCCTGTTTCCTCTCCTCCTCCTCCTGTTTCCCCTCCTCCTCCTCCTGCTGTCCTCCTCCTCCTCCTCCTGTTTCCTCTCCTCCTCCTCCTGTTTCCTCTCCTCCTCCTCCTGTTTCACCTCTCCTCCTCCTCCTGTTTCCTCTCCTCCTCCTCCTGTTCCCCTCTCCTCCTCCTCCTGTTTCCTCTCCTCCTCCTCCTGTTTCCTCTCCTCCTCCTCCTCCTGTTCCCCTCTCCTCCTCCTCCTGTTTCCTCTCCTCCTCCTCCTGTTCCCCTCTCCTCCTCCTCCTGTTTCCTCTCCTCCTCCTCCTCCTGTTTCCTCTCCTCCTCCTCCTGTTCCCCTCTCCTCCTCCTCCTCCTGTTTCCTCTCCTCCTCCTCCTGTTCCCCTCTCCTCCTCCTCCTGTTTCCTCTCCTCCTCCTCCTGTTCCCCTCTCCTCCTCCTCCTGTTTCCTCTCCTCCTCCTCCTGTTTCCTCTCCTCCTCCTCCTGTTTCCTCTCCTCCTCCTCCTGTTTCCTCTCCTCCTCCTGTTCCCCTCTCTCCTCCTCCTCCTGTTTCCTCTCCTCCTCCTCCTGTTTCCCTCCTCCTCCTTCCTCCTCCTCCTCCTGTTTCCTCTCCTCCTCCTCCTCCTGTTCCCCTCTCCTCCTCCTCCTGTTTCCTCTCCTCCTCCTCCTGTTTCCTCTCCTCCTCCTCCTGTTTCCTCTCCTCCTCCTCCTGTTCCCCTCTCCTCCTCCTCCTGTTTCCTCTCCTCCTCCTCCTGTTTCCTCTCCTCCTCCTGTTTCCTCTCCTCCTCCTCCTGTTCCCCTCTCCTCCTCCTCCTGTTCCCCTCTCCTCCTCCTCCTGTTTCCCTTCTCCTCCTCCTCCTGTTTCCCTCCTCCTCCTCCTCCTCCTCCTCCTCCTCCTCCTCCTCCTCCAGTCTCTTCTTGCAGACCATGTACATTAAGTCTTGGCCTCTGTGGATCGTCACAAACAATCCCCTGAAAGCCGAATGATTACGATGCATTGTCATAGATAAAAGTACAGAGGTCATCCATTTGATCCATCTTGGTTTAGGGATTGTTTGTGACCTCTCGGAGATGCCGGCTGTGGCGACGCACTGACTCTTTGTTTCCTACCACAATTGAGTCGCTTGATGGGATGAAGAGGAAAAGCACAACAAACAAGGGAAGCAATGCGACGTCCAGCTCCATCTCCCCCGCTGAGCGGCCGTGGAGAATATGAAGGAAGCGGGTCGATGTATTATGAAAGCTGCTTTTTCATCATCAACAGCGTTAATCCAGACTGTAAGGTGGTATGAAGGAAGAGCAGTCTCATGGAGTTATGTGATCTCTAAATACCTTTGACATCACTTCTCCCCAGGCTGACAGGGATTTGCAACCACTAACGTCTGTGAGGAAGCCACTCAGGAGGGACATGTTACTCATCTGTGATGCTGTGGATTTCAATAAAGTTGTAGAGTAATGATAGAAAAGTTAGATTTCTTTATCATTCGTCCAGTCATTTTGGATTGCAGTGGATCTCATACTTACTGGACTAATGTTCCATAACTTGTGCCTGTGTGAACATGACAGACGGTGCCATAAGTTCAGCATCAAGCTGATGACTCATCGTGGCTTCCACCAGAGGCAGAGAAGAGGTGGAGGTGCAACACCTCCTCTCATGGCGACGCACTGACAACGACGCCAAAGGGTTGGCATCTGTCAACAGAGGAAAACTCAAACGCATTATTCCAGAAGTTTTATTAGCAGCATCTGTCTTTACAAAAGGAGCATTGTGTGTGTGGTTTACAACATGTCTAAATACAGTATTTCTACACCAACCATTTAATAAAAGTAACCGGCTTGAAAAGTCCTTCTTTGAACATTGCAGAAGTCATAATAAGACGACATCGGTACAGTTGTACATAAGTATTGTAATACGCAGTGTGTGGACATTTGAACTTGGACAGTGTTGTGTTTACAAGACAAGTTCGTATCTATTAACCTAAAGCAAAAGGATTGATGAACTCATGAATCCCAGAAGAAATACATTTGCGCTCCTTCAATTTCTCTCTCTGTCTAAATATATAGATCAGTCAGTTTTTCAATAAAAAATACAATTATTCACCGACTTTACATCCAGAAAAACAAAATTAGTATCTTATATTATAAATAATTCTCCTATAGTAGCTTGCATTCATAAAACAAAATGTAAATAAAACAGTGTTAGCAAAGCACAATTGATTAACAAAGTAAGAAAACAACAACACTGGTTTCCAGATGTCATATTTGTGTAAATGCAGTCAAAAGTTTGCTGTGATTTTCTTTGTGCAAGCAATTAGTAAATGCTCAGAACAAAGAGCCCACGTTGCGTTGGTGGCTGCAGGTTGATTCTTGAGCTGCAGAGTAAAGTTGTTGCATCCAATTAGGACAAGGATGAGTTGCCATGGAGACAGCTGCCTCCAGAATTCCCCAGTAACACAAAGCAAATGTACGAAACAGTGACACATTGAGACAGCTTGGTATATGACGACATTTCATTTCAAAACGAGGCCTCCTCCCCCTCCTCACATTGCTATACATTTACCACAAAGTTAATTACATATCTAGTCAGTGTTAAAATACATTTAACAATCTGCCCTGTTGTTGTTGTTGTTAATTCTGGGTGATAATAAATACTTTTACAAGCTGTACTTTGAGCAAACCAACAGGTGCAGTCAGTAAAGTAAGCTACATCATATTGTGATTTAATTTGTGCTTTTAATTGTGTTCTGTTAACATCTGTGATACATTAACATGACTCAACAGACGAACGATGCAATTCAATTTCTCTAATATCTCTGGTGAATATTACCGTAAGTATTTGACAATGAGAACCTCCATTTCAAAGGGGCTGACTGAGCTCGACACCAGTTATCTAATCATAAAGTCATTCACTGCGTATAATTAAGTTAGCATTGCAGAAAGCATTTTTAGGAGACGTTAGTTGTTGGTTTCCTCTCAGTAAAAGAGTTTCGGTGCCACACACTGACGACGTGCCTCCACACCGTGTTGCTCCTCCAATGAGCCCAACGTTCAGCTCTGGGCTGCCGGCTTGAACACGACCCGCCACGAAATGTTCCACAGCCGCCTTCCGTCTCTGTTTGGCCACAGCAGCTATCTGGAGGATGTGTGAGATGGCCTCCTGCATCGACCTGGATCCTAACCCCATTCAACTCCATTCTCCTCCTTGCGTTCTAAGGAAGGTTTTTGCCTCCGGAGAAACATGGAAACAAACTTAGCCGAAAAGACAATAAACATGTTCCCTTGATTCTTGGTTGAGAGCGCCGGTCTGATGTCTCTGTTTTTAACTAAAGAGCTGTCGGAAACAAACAATACTTTTCAAACTGCGAGTTGAAGTATCCAAAAAAACACTTTGTGCTGACAAATGCAGCCACGCCTCGGTCCTCCTCTCTGATGAAGAAATATAGCAGTCTATATGTCATTGTCTAGTGCGACAACTTCCATAACCTTAGGGGCTCAAACTGATTCAAAAGCCAAGTGCAAGAGAGAGAGAGAGAGAGAGAGAGAGAGAGAGAGAGAGAGAGAGAGAGACAGAGAGAGAGAGAGAGAGACAGAGAGAGAGACAGAGAGAGAGAGAGAGACAGAGAGAGAGAGACAGAGAGAGAGAGAGAGAGAGAGAGAGACAGAGAGAGAGAGAGACAGAGAGAGAGAGAGAGAGAGAGAGACAGAGAGAGAGAGAGAGAGAGAGACAGAGAGAGAGAGACAGAGAGAGAGAGAGACAGAGAGACAGAGAGAGAGAGACAGAGAGAGAGAGAGAGAGAGAGAGAGAGAGAGAGAGACAGAGAGAGAGAGAGAGACAGAGAGAGAGAGAGACAGAGAGAGAGAGAGAGAGAGAGAGAGAGAGAGAGAGAGAGAGAGAGAGAGAGAGACAGAGAGAGAGAGAGAGAGACAGAGAGAGAGACAGAGAGAGAGAGAGAGAGAGAGAGAGACACTGCCTGTCTCCAGAGCGTTTCCCCGCTCAGGCCTCCAGAGGGCGTGTCTGTGTCGTCTGTCCCTCAGAACGTGAAGGCGTAGACGATCCCGACCACCACGATGTTCCCGATGGTGGCGATGATGGCGATCCACAGCCAGATGCCGTCGCTCGACATGGACTGCGACTCATCCTGCTGGCCGCTCTCCGAGGCGACGCAGGCAGCGGCTTGGACGCTGGCCGAGGAGTTGAAGAGCGAGTGCTCGCCGTTGTAGTCGTTGTTGGGCGAGGAGTCCATGAAGGCGCCCGTCATGACTGGGATCTACGAGGACAGGGAGTCCAGAGAAAGGTTCACATTTAGTCATCGGTTTGTTATGGTTCCAGGTTTTGTGTCTATGCAGGGAGGGGGGGTAACATTCCTCAGTTAAACATGTCACGTGGTGGCACATATTACAGTTTTTGCCTATTGCTTACACATGTTTTGCTAAATTTGGCTCATTGTGTCAAAACTCTACACACAAGCAAAGAAGACACCACACTGGGAAATAAACCATTCACATCTATGTCAAATTGAAACTCTGCTATCAAAACCTAACAATCCTTTGTCAAAATGTCACTCTGATGACAAAATGATGCCCACTTGCATCATATGAATACACTTTCAGATCAGCAGCAACACACTAGTCAACTTTATATAAAAAACTGCAGTCTTTTGTTTTCAATGTTTTTATTCAGTTCCATAGAGGGCATATTTTCACAACAACCAAAAAAATGAAATACTGAATTCAAAATCATTACATTAGTATATTTTACAGTACAGTACATTTAGTTAAATCAAAAATAAAACAAACAATACACTACTGTAAACACAGAAAAACACAATTGTGCGCAAGTGGGTTTATGGATCCTGCCGTCTGTTGGGGTCTGGCCACCGGATCTCATCAACATCACAAGCAATGTCTTCTCTCGCTAAGCATCGGGGGAAACATCCCCTTGTGTGGCGAATCCATCCCTGGATTGACCTCACCTCCATGTCTCCAGGCCTGTTCCATTGCCTGCAGAAGAGGCATACGGGCATGTGGTTGGCGGTCATATACGCCCATCTCCAAACGGAAAATAATTCCTCTATAGGATTTAGAAATGGCGAGTAAGGGGCAAGTACCATTATCAGACAAACAACAACAAACCCATCCATCCATCCTGGCTGCATCAATACAACATCTATAATATGTGATGATGTAAATGATGGGAGGGGTTTGGCATGGCATGATGGTAAGCGAAGAGAGATGGCATGGCACACACAATGATGTTTCCCCGCTGTGTGGACGTGCACCACCCTTTGGCTATATATATTTTTTATCGTCTGTTTTTTTTTTTTTGTTTTGAAACCAGCCTCGTCAATGTAAACACATTCATGCGCTGGGGCAGCATGTCCAATTCTCTCTTAAAAAATTTTGTTGTGGCTGATTGGATTGGTGTTTTTGTAAGAAAGTGTTTTCAGGTGTGTGTCTATGTCTTTTCAATGAACCAATGTGTGTTGTATTTTGAATAGAGGTGTTTTCCCAATGGTACCCTGAGATTTCATTTTTGAAGTAAGTGTCTTATGTATGAAATAGTGTGTAGTGTCTAGGAGCAAGTGTGTTGCAGAATTGCAACTAAAGTGCAAAGCAGCGCTTTTGTTTAAGGTATGGTTACACTTTGTTTAAGGTCTAGTAACAACAACTTCAAGTTATGTTACTTTGGTTTAAGCATGTGTCGATAGTGTTCAAGCAACGGACAAAAACTGTAATGATCCTAATTCTCGCACTTTGAGACGATATTAAAATGTGACGACTTTCAGGCGGACGACATCAAAGAATCAGCGTTTCTCTTCGGGATGTTGCTCCTCTCGGCCCACGGAGAGTCAGATCCAGTTCTCATGTTCCCAGGACTTTAACTGGCTCATGAACAATAAGTACAAAATAAATATCCCAATGTGGGAACACGGTAAACATGATACCTGCTAAACATCAGTGTGCTAGCATTGTATTAGCATGCTGAAGTTAGCATTTAGCAAGAAATCATCATAAAACTGCTAACATTGCAATAATGTTTTCAATGAATTTTCTTTTTCTTTTCACTCGCTCAAAAAAGAGAAACCATTTAAATATAAATACAAAGAAACACGACAATCCTAGAGAGTAAAGATCTTTCGTGATCACAGCGCGGCAGATTGTTGCTGCAGCAGGAGAACGTCTCAAAGAGAAGAGAGGCGCCATCCATGGTGACTGTGTGTGTGTGTGTGTGTGTGTGTGTGGGTGTGTGTGTGTGTGTGTGTGTGTGGGTGTGTGTGTGTGTGTGTAGCAGGCAGCAGTGCTTGATTAACGTGGAATTAATATTTCAGATGTGGCAAGTGAAAATTATTTATTGCTTGGGACATTTGGCAGCCTGTTAGCCAGTCAAGCAACGATGCTTCTGTGTCGAGTCAGAGTAGTTCACGTGTGTGTTGTGTGAGAATATGTTATGTGTGTGTGTGTTGTGTGAGAATATGTTATGTGTGTGTGTGTGTGTGAGAATATGTTATGTGTGTGTGTGAGAATATGTTATGTGTGTGTGTGTGTGTGTGTGATTAAGAGACCCGCACCACTCTCACACTGGAAAACAAGATGTTGGATAACAATGCTAAAAATACCTCGGTGGAAAATGAGCACTCGAATTCTCTCTTGCCTGCTCACTTGCCCCCCTCCACCCCCTCCTCCTCCTCCCCCACCGCCCCCCTCATAGCTTATGACGGCTGCACAGTAACTGAGATAGCAGATCACAAGTGGCCGATCACCTCCCAGAGGCTCCTGGCTCAGGCCTCTTGGCATCATAGAGCCGTCTGTACAGGTGGAATTATCTGCATAATCCTGGGTACATGTACATTATGATGGAAAATCTCAGAAAACCATAATCCTTTGGTCTATTTTACCAATGTCTGCCTGTATCGAGTTAAATAATGAGTTCATGGACATCTGGGTATTAGCAGCATTGTCTCGCTGTCCAACACAATGTTTGAAAAGTGAAAAGAAAGAAGGGAAAGTTAAAAGTTAAGACACAATTAAAGGTTCGTGAAGTTCTTTTTACATTGTTTGCTGCTAGTTCAGAGAGTTTTGGTTGTAGAGTGATCGTATACTCTGTGGAGTCGTACAATGACACGTGTTAGTGTGCTCTCACACGATGGACTGACTGAGTGCTTTGTGTTGGAATCCTGTTAGTTCAGTTCAAAATGGTGTTGATGAGCTTCAGGCCTCTTCCAGCGATGTGGGTATGCAGGATGAATATCATGCTCTATGTTTAATGTCCTTATTTAGTGTTTGATGTGCTGGCTGCCCCAGACAGCGCTCGAGCTCACGGCGTTTAACCTAAAAAGTGTTGACATTAATTAATTTAGTTTCATCGAAGTGAACGATTAATTCAATGTTCTGTCATTTAAATGTTGTCTTAGAAGGTGATTTAGAGTCTAAGGAACTCATCCGACCATTATTATTACAGTTTTTCTCGATTGCTTAAACACATTTTTTGAAAGCATGCCTCGTTTTCTCAAAACTCTAAACACAAATCCCAAAACCACTCACACAAAATGCAAAACCCTTTATATCTCCTGCAAAATGCAACTTTGCTTTCAAAACAGTGTTATGTCACCTCAAAAGGGTATTTTGTTTTCAAATGACAAACACAGCCCATTATTTGAGTAGACATTATAAGCATCGATTTACAGTTTTTTTCATTTGCTAAACGACAGCGGGCACAACTGGAGTCACATGTGCAAAACTCTAACTACAGTCTGCACAGCAGCAGTTCATGTGGACCAAACTCTAGTTTGTTTTTCATTGCTTGAACACAGTTTTCAAAACTCTAACACTTATCCCATGACTTTAACCACAACCTGCACAACACTGAGGATCGACAACACTTTGTTCAAATGCTAACACACTGCTGTCAAAACTGTGAACCACACATTCAAAACGGAATAGATTTCAGCCTTGTGCCTTTCAAACACTGCTGATTGCAATTTCAGCTGAAAGGCTAAGCAGGTGTCTTGTTTTAGACTTGTTAGTGAACACACACACATATATATATATAGATATATATTACAGTATATATAGGTAGAGCTCAGAAAGACTCATTTTGGAAATGGAACAAGGAAGACGGGTTCGTGGAGGGAGAAGGGAGGCAGGGAGAGGGCGGATGCGTGGAGGAAGACAAAGAGCTGTTATTTCAGATGAAATAAGGGCTCCACTTATAGAGCATGTCATGAACCATGGTCTCATTGAGAGAGGCAGGTTGAGGGTTGAGGCTGCAACAAAAGTGTTTGGTCACCACCCACATGACCAAATGTCTCTTTTGGAAGCCATGCGTGCCGGATGTGAGGACACGAGTCCAGAGGACTGCCAGGGATGGATAAGGCACTCCAGAAGGTTCTTCCCCAGGTGGCAAGAGAGAACATTAGATGTGATGTTGATGACAACATGTGGCCTGATGCTAGAGAGAGGCAGGATTAGCCCCTCAATTATTTGTTTGAATTATGTACTTTTAGTTTCTACCTTTTTTTTCTCATTACTGTAATTCCGTAAATTACTACAGACTATTGAAGCAAACTGCTAATTTTCATTTACCTTAATGAATTGTTATGTTCTAAAAAATTTAATGAATCATGTGAAAGAATGTCACTCTTTTCTTTGACGAAAATATTACTTTGTTTGAAGTCACTGAAATTGTTCAAACTGTAAAGATGAAAAGTTCGTATTTTCTGTATTGGTGTTTGATGCTAGTGTTTTTACTCTCAGTGTGTTCTGAGTGACAGTGTGTGTTACCTCAGTGTGTTCTGAGTGACAGTGTGTGTTACCTCAGTGTGTTCTGAGTGACAGTGTGTGTTACCTCAGTGTGTTCTGAGTGACAGTGTGTGTTACCTCAGTATGTTCTGAGTGACAGTGTGTGTTACCTCAGTGAGGGCTGTGCATGTTGTTTGGCTGCACTGAGCGTGTTTTGAACCATGTGTTAAGAGTTGTGTTGCTTGGAATGAGTTTTGCAGGTGATGTGAAGTGTTTAGCTCAGGTGACTGTTGGTAGTGCAGACTGTAGTTAGAGTTTTGCACATGTGACTCCAGTTGTGCCCGCTGTCATTTAGCAATCGGAAAAAACTGTAACACTGATGTGCTCAATGGAAAACACTACGATGAAATGGGAAAACACCAGCATGAAGGCCTCATCAGGAGCATTATGCCTTTTCATGTCCAGTGGTACTGTACGCTTTCTCCTGTTGTAAAATATTGTAAATGTATAATGTTTTAACTCAAAATATAAAACAACACACAAATATACAACAAAAATGTTTCTTTCTTTTTTCAATTTTTTTCACAGAACAAACAATAGAAAATAGACCACTACAGTCAACAAAAAAAGAAAGAAAAGTGAAAATAAAAAAGGACAACAAACATACTCCTCTGCCTCTCTGGTCTCCTCAAACTTCCATGTTTTCATCCATTCTTCTTCAAATCAGGAGGTCACCTGTGGCCCTTATATTGCCAAAGCCTTGATTCCAAATTGCACAACAGCCGTAGAAATGTAAGTTTTGTCAATTGAACAGCAGTGTGTTCTGTCTGGACACGAGGAGGTTTTGGCATTGATGAAGTGTGCAAAGTAGAGAGGATGGTGTTTAGTGTTTTGAAGAAAGTGTGGTTAACAATTGAAATCTGTGTCTAAAGCAGATAATTGTGCTTATAGTTTAGCAGAATTGGTTTAGGGAGTTGGCACATGAGTTACAGGTTGTGGTCATTGTGTTATAAGTTCCAGTTTTTGTGTGTAATCAATTGAGAAAAACTGTAAAATCACAGCATACTGCGATCTGGAAACACCACAATGTTGACAACCTTATCCTGCATTCACCGCTGCTTCTATCTTCATCTCACATTCACTCAGACAATCACTGAAGCTCTCAGCCCCGTCTGCATTCTTTATATTTAAATGTCTTATTATAAGTAATTCATTGTCCACAGGAGCTGTTTTCATAAATGGGGAAGCGTACCATACAACATGAAGTGGATACTGGGAGTGTGTTCAAACATATTCCAGTAGTAAGACTGGATCTAAAAATTTGATTTCATCCTATTTTTGGCCCAGATGGTGTTAGATGACATGTCAGTAGGATATCATCATTTTTCAATGGACTTCATCCAAGCTCACATCTCCCATGTGGATCCCGCGGAGCAAGCGGTGAAGTGTTCATGGAGAGGAGGTGGAGTAGAGACCTTGTGAGGAGCGTCCCAAAGCATCGGAGGACTCGTGCATTCCATGAAGGTCATCCCCCCCAAGCCTTACAGGGAACTCATGCTCGCTGACGTACAACAAATACTTCAGTCATACATTATTCTCCTGACCAAAGTTTCTTGGAAAGCGTCCACACATTTCATCCTCGCGGTCAACTGTCTGACCGCCGCATGCTGAACAGAGATGGGGGATTATAAAACATTTAGAAAGTGACGGGATTATGTTCAAGCCAGTGGGCGGCTGTGGCTCCGTAGTGAGCAGGGTCCTTCAATCAGAGGACCGGGGGTTCAACCCCGAGCTCTGCTCCTAGAGCAAGGCACTGAAACCAAACGCCTCCCGGATCTGTGCCTACGCTGAATGAATGTCATTTAGTCCTCATGGGCAGGTGGCACCTCTGCAGGCTCCGCCCTCATTGTTTTCACCTGTGTGATTGCAGGCTCCGCCCTCATTGTTTTCACCTGTGTGATTGCAGGCTCCGCCCTCATTGTTTTCACCTGTGTGATTGCAGGCTCCGCCCTCATTGTTTCCTCCTGTGTGATTGCAGGCCCCGCCCTCATTGTTTCCACCTGTGTGATTGTAGGCTCCGCCCTCATTGTTTTCACCTGTGTGATTGCAGGCCCCGCCCTCATTGTTTTCACCTGTGTGATTGCAGACCCCGCCCTCATTGTTCCTCCTGTGTGATTGCAGGCTCCTCCCTCATTGTTCCTCCTGTGTGATAGCAGGCCCGCCCTCATTGTTTCCACCTGTGTGATTGCAGGCCCCGCCCTCATTGTTCCTCCTGTGTGATTGCAGGCTCCGCCCTCATTGTTCCTCCTGTGTGATAGCAGGCCCGCCCTCATTGTTTCCACCTGTGTGATTGCAGGCTCCACCCTCATTGTTTCCACCTGTGTGATTGCAGGCCCCGCCCTCATTGTTCCTCCTGTGTGATTGCAGGCTCCGCCCTCATTGTTTCCACCTGTGTGATTGCAGGCCCCGCCCTCATTGTTCCTCCTGTGTGATAGCAGGCCCCGCCCTCATTGTTTCCACCTGTGTGATTGCAGGCCCCGCCCTCATTGTTCCTCCTGTGTGATTGCAGGCTCCGCCCTCATTGTTTCCACCTGTGTGATTGCAGGCCCCGCCCTCATTGTTCCTCCTGTGTGATAGCAGGCTCCGCCCTCATTGTTCCTCCTGTGTGATAGCAGGCTCCGCCCTCATTGTTTCCACCTGTGTGATTGCAGGCCCCGCCCTCATTGTTCCTCCTGTGTGATAGCAGGCCCCGCCCTCATTGTTTCCACCTGTGTGATTGCAGGCTCCGCCCTCATTGTTCCTCCTGTGTGATAGCAGGCTCCGCCCTCATTGTTTCCACCTGTGTGATTGCAGGCCCCGCCCTCATTGTTCCTCCTGTGTGATAGCAGGCTCCGCCCTCATTGTTCCACCTGTGTGATTGCAGGCTCCGCCCTCATTGTTCCTCCTGTGTGATAGCAGGCTCCGCCCTCATTGTTTTCACCTGTGTGATTGCAGGCTCCGCCCTCATTGTTCCTCCTGTGTGATAGCAGGCTCCGCCCTCATTGTTCCTCCTGTGTGATAGCAGGCTCCACCCTCATTGTTTCCACCTGTGCGATAGCAGGCTCCGCCCTCATTGTTTCCTCCTGTGTGATTGCAGGCCCCGCCCTCATTGTTTCCTCCTGTGTGATAGCAGGCTCCGCCCTCATTGTTTACACCTGTGTGATAGCAGGCTCCGCCCTCATTGTTCCTCCTGTGCTTCGCCCCCCTGTGTGTTTAGTCTCTGTCGACCTCTCGTCTGTGTCGGTTCGTCACTGAATGTTTGCCGAGTAAAGACCTTTTTCTTTTGAAGCCATTCCTTAACAACTAGTGATGGAGAGCATTGAGCAATCGGAAGATGAGAAAAGAGCCATACAAGTGTAGTCCGTTCACCACATGGGGCCTTGCATCACTTCACTGTGAAGGAAGAAGGTACCATTGGCACAAATACTGTTTTTTAAAAATCTTCAAGAAACGACTTTTTCCGGCAAAGAAATTCGTTCACATTAAAGCTTTTGAGCGAGAGCGTTTTTGTTGTCTGATCCTTTAAAACTACAATCTGAGTTCATGTTTTGTATTTGATATTGTAGTGAAATGAATGCGATTACAAATGAAAAAAGTGTCATTCAATTGTGCGTAGCATATGGAAAATGTCTATATTGCATTAACTAACACCCGATGTCCACCTCCTTGGCTCTGAGTGAGGCCCCTGTGAGGCCCCTGTGAGGCCCCATCTATGGAAGACGATGCAGTGAAGCTCAGTTTAATGTACGATTCCACCTGCTCTGCTCTCGCAGCTCTGATTTATTCGTCCCAGCTGTGGAGGCTGTTATTTCCGTCGAGCTGTGCCACACGGGTGATCACGGTAATTGTGAAATAGAATGGACTGTAATTGCCTCCTGTGGGATATCGCATCCAGTAAGTGCTCAGCGAAATGGCTTTGGAACAAACAAGCAACGCCCAGATAAATGTCTTTGTGTCGCGGGGAAACCAAAACGTATACCTCCCCACAAGAGCACTCAAGCGTCAGCTGTTGAGACTCAAAGGAACAACTTGTTTTTCTGCACTCAGAGATAATATCGAATCACAAAATCGATACTTGTGTCCTTGTGGAGAAGAACACCTTGGACCGGAGGGGCGGAGCCTCGCGATGCAGAGAGGTGGTGTGTGACATCATTCCTACAATCAGGGAAAACACAGCTGTTGATTTTCTATCGACTATGAGGGGAGTTATTGTGGGCGTTGTCTCAATATGATGTCATTTTTAGTTTTTATGGATTTTATTCTAATTTTGGTTTTGAAATCACACAGATGTGAAAACTGGATTTATTTATGGTTTTGAAATAAGCCACAGCTGTTATATAAAATAGTTTGCTGTAAATCAAATGAAGACCGATCCTGTTCAGGGAGGAGTTCATCGTAGTGCTGTCTCTCGTATCGGTCCGGGGACATCAGTGGGTTCACATGTACGATCACTGCTGCAGTGGACAGACGTACGTATGAACTACGACTGTAAGTGTTTACATCCAGTCAGGTCCATAAATATGTGGACATCGACACCATGTCCTCATGTTGTCTCTGGAACCACCCCAGTGGATTTTGATGAAACCATCATGATGTCTTAAAGAGACGTTCATCTTTAATTTGAGGGTCTTTTAATCAGGTGAACGGTGGAGAAGTTACAACACATTTTATACGTGGCCCTCCTTTAAGGACCAAAAGTAAAGGACAAACTAACAGCTTTCTTCCCTTTTTCCCCCTTGAAGGGTTGTTTGGGAGTTGTTCCTGATCCGATGTGAGGTCAAAGGTCAGGGATGTCTATATGTACAGATTGTAAAGCACTCAGACTAATTTGTGAAAATGGGCTCTACAAATAAACTGAATTGAACATCATCATCAATGTAATTGTACATTTTAATACTTGGTTGAAAGTCCTTTGCGGTCACTGACATGAAGTCTGGAACCAGAGACTCTCCAGACCTGGTTTCCTCCCTGAAGACGCTCTGAGGCCTCGGCTGTCTTCCCCTCCTGGTGCTTCTGGGACATCGTCCCTTCAGTTTGGTCTTCAGCAGGTGAAATGCAGCTCCATTGGTTCAGGTCAGGTTTTATTTACACACATCTTCATGTGCATGCATGTGTTGAGTTCAGATCTGTTTTGGTCATATATTGTAATGGCATGGCTCTCCTTGTATAATGACTTTTTTACAACCTTGTTGACGCCGTATCACCTCTGTCCTGACAATATTCATAGAAATAATGTTGCAAACAAAGCACATTTGACAATCGCACTCATGTGCAAATGAAAAAGCAATGAGACTAAGGTACACTGAGGAGCCTTGACAATATTGTATTAATCACATCACCCTCAACATGAATTGCCTGTTCCACAGCAGACATGTTGAGCTGTCATGGTGGGAACAGCAACAATGGCTCAGCTTCATGCAAGAGCCTCGACATGCGACACCGAGCCAGCCTGCACAGTAACAGGGCCTTGAAAATAAAGCAGTTAAATGGAATTCAGTTATTAATGTTATTATTATTATACCTGTGCTCTTCCAACATGTCAAAATGTTCTCTGTAAAAAATAAAAAAAAGAAGATCCATCCTGTCCAAACAAGGCCTTTGTCAGTCAGCTTAAGAGCAGAGCCCAGAGGCTCACCCAGACACAGCTACACACACACACACACACACACACACACACACACACACACACACACACACACACACACACACACACACACACACACACACACACACACACGTAATTGACTTGTTGGTCTGATGTGCTTCTCACTGCCTCAACTCACCACCCTGCTATGGTGTGTGTCCCCATTTAGATTCAACCGTCACATAAAATCTGCTGTATTAATGCACATTGGAAATTATTTACTGCATGATAATACCGACAATCTAATTTCGGTACAATCACAATAATGATTTCTAATGATATTGAGGTCTAAGACAATAACCTAAATAAAACAAGTGTTTCCAGACGGGCCAGGTCGGTAGGTAAATGTCACTGCAGGGAGAACCTCGACTATATTTGAAACCCCTGCTGTTCAGGCGGTGGTATCACCGTGCTGCTCTAAGAGAATCACTGAACACAATATCTCATGTTTAATTCATGTGTGGACGGAGTTCAGAAATCACTGCTTTTTGAAAAATTGATGCCGACTGGTTGATGCTTCTCTGGTGTTTCCTCTACTGCCCGACATAATCCCAAAGACCAAGGAGATAAGGAACATTTCATTAGAAAAAAATCAGATTAATCCCATATGTGGTAAATTAATGGTTTGAAGAAAATAAAGTATACAATAGCGGTGACTTGCGAAAAAACCAATAGATTCGGTCTGTTCCATATGAGACACGTAGCGTTGCCATCAATCTGGTGGAAGATTTACAAATGTTTTAAGGTGACTTGTTTACCCACAGTGTGAGCTCTAGTCTAAGGCCCGGTCTGTCTGCAGGATTTACAGCTGTGCTTTCATGGATTCTCCCTGTTTCAGCAGCATTCTTCAATACAACTCATAACTTTATTATTTATTGGAGGAGATATTTTAGATATGCATCCACTGGATTATGTGCAGCAGCATGTGTTCTATGGTCCAACAGTTTACACCAAAGAACACGTCATGCTAGAGCAAAGAGATGTATTGCTGTGCAATGTCACACACACTTCAACATCTGCATGCAGAGCAATGTCCATCAAAAGACCCCCAGTAGAGTGTTAGAGCTCGCATGGTAAGAAAACTGATTTTATTAATGGAATAATCAGGTTTTTGATTAGAAACTCACAACATAACTGCAGTTTTATACAATATTAATCTGTGCCATAGATAATAATATGGTAATAAGAGAGGAGAGTCTGTAGTATTTCAGCGATATACTATTTAAGTGACTTGTTTCTTAAATCCAGTCACATGTGAGGCTGAACATCTTTGTTAAATTGGTGAAATATTGTCATTATTTCCAGAATTCCAAAACATTTGAATAATATCCTGAAACAGAATATCAATGAACCAAGATGCTAATTATTATTAGACTAAAAACACACAAAATGTGGATGCAATTCAGTCAATTGTTCCATCAATTGTCCGTGTGGAGCCTGCGGTGGAGTTGCTGTTCCTCGTGGAGACTCACCTGATGACGCCAGGTGAGCTGGGAGTCTCCTGGCTACTTCACACCCTTTGGCTCCGACTTCTCCGGTTGTCTTTGGTTTATTCTCTGGATTAAAATGCACATGGGCTCTGTGTTCAGCCGTCGGCTGGCTTCAGAGGTTAGTGGGGATGGTTTGTCATCTTTAAGCTCCAGAGACAAAATCAAACATTATCACTGACGCTGTAACAAATCCGTCACAAAGACAGAAGTCAGAAGATCATCTGAGAGCTCGGAAACAACCGAGGTTTCTGGTGTTCTGCTGGTTGCAGTGTTCTTGACTTCATGGTCAGGTGGAGGAACACGTGGAGCACGTTGCTCTGCACTGAAACAACGAGGGCAGAGTTGATGCAAATAAGTCTCTCTAGAAAATATTAAACGAGACAAAAAGGCCGTTAAAAAGAGATCTCACTACGCATCTCTTGATTGCAAGCGATTTGTCCTCTAATAAAACCAGTGAGATGATTCATGTTGAAACCTGAGGGGGAGAGAGCATCTCTCTGTAGCGTCTCTGGAGCGTCTCTGGAGCGTCTCTCTGGAGCGCCTCTGAGCGTCTCTCTGGAGCGCCTCTCTGGAGCGCCTCTGGAGCGTCTCTCTGGAGCGCCTCTCTGGAGCGTCTCTGGAGCGCCTCTCTGGAGCGTCTCTGGAGCGTCTCTGGAGCGTCTCTCTGGAGCGCCTCTCTGGAGCGTCTCTGGAGCGTCTCTCTGGAGCGCCTCTCTGGAGCGCCTCTCTGGAGCCTCTCTGGAGCGCCTCTCTGGAGCGCCTCTCTGGAGCGTCTCTGAGCGCCTCTGAGCGCCTCTGGAGCCTCTGAGCCTCTCTGAGCGCCTCTGAGCTGCCTCTCTGGAGCGTCTCTCTGGAGCGCCTCTCTGGAGCGTCTCTCTGTAGCCTCTCTGGAGCGTCTCTCTGGAGCGCCTCTCTGGAGCCTCTCTGGAGCGCCTCTCTGGAGCGTCTCTGGAGCCTCTCTGGAGCGCCTCTCTGGAGCGTCTCTCTGGAGCGTCTCTGGAGCGTCTCTCTGGAGCCTCTCTGGAGCGCCTCTCTGGAGCCTCTCTGGAGCGTCTCTGGAGCCTCTGAGCGCCTCTCTGAGCCTCTCTGAGCCTCTGAGCCTCTGGAGCCTCTCTGGAGCGCCTCTCTGGAGCGTCTCTCTGGAGCCTCTCTGGAGCCTCTCTGGAGCGCCTCTCTGGAGCGCCTCTCTGGAGCGCCTCTCTGGAGCGTCTCTGGAGCCTCTCTGGAGCGCCTCTCTGGAGCGTCTCTGGAGCCTCTCTGGAGCCTCTGGAGCGCCTCTCTGATGGCGCCTCTGTGTTGATGTGCTCGATGGCGGCTCCTCACCACCGACCATACTGCCGTGTTTTGTCGCGCTCTGATTGGACAGAGCCGGCCTGGAGACCGGCGAGCGCTGACATCAACTCCTCCTCACGGCTGCTGGTCTTGCCAGGGAGAGAAGTGGGATTCTTCTTATCAGTTTATGCCTTGTTTCTTTTTTGTACGGCTGAATATGGATCATTTCTGCCTGCCCGTAGCGCCCTCTATGGGATATTGTGTGTATGTATATATATACATACATACAGTATGTATAGGTCACACAATAGTTACAAGTATCATCGCGACTTCTTATGGCATGCATGGAATATATATGAATACAGTGTTAAATGTACTGTAATCACACTCTGTGAAAGCATCTTACAAAGCCTCATTCTTTTTTGTCCTTTTTTTATTGAGCCATTTGAATACTTTACATCTTTATGTAGCTCTCTCCTTAATCTGCTGACTGGTGAGTCTCTGTTGCAGAGCTGAAGTTATCTGCATGACCCCACAAACCATTAAATATTTACATTTACATTCATAGTATTTGGCAAATGCTCTTATCCTCAGCGACTTGACTGCAGTGTCTTCCTGAACCTCCACAGGGAGATGAGGCTGGAAGGGGAAGGGATCCACCAACTGAAGCCAGATGGAAGGCATTTCTCTCACTCCATCTTGCACATACATCATGCGTTGACAACATGCACACACCCTGTTCTCTCGAGACCTCATGATGCGCTCTGAGTTTGACTCGGTTCAGTGCGTATTATTGTGAAACCGAGTCAGCAAAGGGGCAACACTCAAACCGTCTGCACTAACTTCTCTTTAATCCGGTTTGTGTGGGTGGAATAAATCACCACAATAAATGTGCTGTTTGTTTTTATTAATGAAAACCAACAACCTTTGTGACCAGCCAGTCGAACACAGTGCAGTCGTTGTTGTTGTTGTTCGTCAAACTTCAACTATTGCTGCAGAACCCTCAGAAACGTCACTCTTCCTGTCCAATAGAAATGAAGGAGAACACTTTCACTTCCCGCGGGGCCTTTAGTGCTGGATTGTTGTTGTTGTTTCACTCTTGTACCTTCAGGCCCCGCACCATGATGTCCCCCTTGTAATACATAGCAGCTGCCACAACCGAGCATCTCATGGAGAAACACGATGCTCTATCCCTTCTGTTGAAGCATATCCACTCCCATACTAAGCAGCTTGTGACTATAAATTTCTCTTCACAACAAAAAAAAGACAACTAATTGAGAATACTCAACGTTACTATGCATACGACACAGTTGAGGCAGGATGACATCACTTGTCACTGCATGTCGATTCTCATGGCGGTTCATGAAAGTCACGATGTATTCTATTAGTTTGTGTGCATGGGCACGGATCTGACCATTTCACCAGATAGTTGGGTAGAAATGTCACAA
Source organism: Pseudoliparis swirei (assembly GCF_029220125.1). Classification (NCBI taxonomy): domain Eukaryota; kingdom Metazoa; phylum Chordata; class Actinopteri; order Perciformes; family Liparidae; genus Pseudoliparis; species Pseudoliparis swirei. The sequence continues at coordinate 23,451,076 of NC_079398.1, read as the reverse complement.
ACTCGTCACTCCACAACAACAACAACAACAACAACACGATAAACACAAATGTCTCGATCAGAGATCTGGTAGAAAGTCGTGCGTCGGTCGACCGGTCCAACGTCGTCTCACCGTTTAATAACTGCCACGACGCGGTCCTTGAGCGTCCTCGTGGACCCGGCCCGGTGCTGTGGTGCCGACTCAGAGTCTGAACACATGAAAGGACTCCGCCCTGTGACGCACTAACAGGTCGTGACCTTTCTGTATTTCTGTGAGTCATGTTGACTCTTATGCTTCAGGTGTCAGACGCCAGTGTAAGTTTTTATTTACTGGTCATTGGTCTCAGCCTATCTGGTAACCTCCATTAGTCTAAATACTCTTTAACTGCACCCTGTACACACATCAGGCATTTGGGAGAATGTGTGGCATTCACCACTTGTTTGATGAACACTTGTTATATGTGGTCGTATTTGTCATGAGCAGGGAACATTGTTTTAATGTAAGTTTAAATATTATAAAGAAATTAAATAAGATCTAGGACAAACTTAATATTCTTCTTCTTACCATAAACTTGTACATTTCAGTATTTGTGGAAACAGTTGTCCCATTCTGACAGCTGCCTCAGGGTCTTTACAGGTCGCTGTCCAATATCATCACGACTGCACTTTATAGGGAAGAGATATACACACACACACACGCAAACGCACACACTCACACACACAAATGCACACACTCACACAAACGCACACACTCACACACACTCAGTGTAACATAACCTACGTTAGACTCTGGCGTTCTCTTCTCACCGTGACCTCCTCTCATGCTGTGTAATTCATGCTCGGCTTTTCTTTGGAAGCTTATTATTTAGCAGTTGTCTGCTGTTATAAACTGAAACTGGAGCTCTGCATGTTCATTTCTTATTGGCTTTGCTCTTTGGGAACAGGCAGCGCTGTAAGACACTTGTTGGGCCACATCTCCCCACAGTGCCTCTGCTCATTAGCAGGTGACATTTAGTTTGTCAAGTGAAGATAGTTTCCTGAATCTGACGAAGAACATCTGAAGCAAAACTCAGATAAAAAATAAGAGATGTTCAGGATACGAAGAAAAGAATATCCCTGCATCGTTTTTGTTGATGCCAAAATCGTCACTTGTTTTCTTCAGTGTGTAAATTCTCATCAGCGGCTGTAAAATAGAATTAGCAACGTACAGTTTGCACCGGTGTAGCTGCAACAGTACTGTACATACCGCTGCCGGTTGGCATCAGCATTTATGAATGGTTGCTGTATGTATTTTCCCCGTGGGAGGAGGAGGAGGATTATGAATTTGTCACGCGAGTGCCATGTTGGCCTCGTGTTTTAAAAGCGGCCTCAGTGCAGCCTGTGCTCCTCCCCAACGCGGCCGCCTCCGCTCAGCTGATCCCAGTTTGTGTTTGTGTTTATGCGAGGGTGTGAATGTACAGTGTGAGCAATTAATGAGGAACGCATTTGGTAGTTTATGGATGTCGTAACAAATCACATGTGCGCAACAGCAACATCATATGTGGATTATCCCTTTGCAAAGAATTTATTTTCTTTACATGCACAAACACACACATTGCCCTGCATCCATTATTTAGGGCCTTCTGTCCACAAATCACGCCTATGAATAAAAAGATGTGTGTCTCAGCCTCTGGGAGGGATGTGCGATACATCCCCGCTAGAAATGAGGAGGGTGCCAGGAGTCTGAGCATCGCACGGACGTGTGTGTGTGTGTGTGTGTGTGTGTGTGTGTGTGTGTGTGTGTAAGCGGTTGGCATCACATAAAAGCTGAAACTCAGGTGTGAAATTCATCAATTACAATATGTTCATTCTTTGATTATAATTGCAGCTTTGAACAATATACTCTGCTTCTAAATGAATCAAATGGTTCAATGTTGTTGTTTTTACACTCGAGTGAGTCAATGGTAATCCCACAAAGCATCGGCCTCAGGAGCTGTGAGCCCATATGGGCCTCAGGCTGCAACAGGGAGCAGCTCAATACTCACTCACTAAAGGCCTCAAATTAGGTTAAACCCTCATGAGGTCATGTTTTGTAAATGACTTTGGGTGGAAGAGTGAAACACAAAAGCAACCATATGCATAACTAAGATTGTTGCGTTGACTGAAACTCTGGTGAGAACATGATGTGAAGCCCATTGAGCTCCAAACACAACGAAGCGTCTGCAGAAACAGCTTCAAGCTCTCGCTGCGACTTGATTCACAACTCCCTGGAAGCACCATCACAAATTCAACATTTTAAGAAAAATCTAAGTCGGTGTACTCCTCCAGCGCTCATGCACACCAGCGTTCATTCCAAATGATTCATCATCTGGCCATTCAATGTGCATGCGCCCGAAATGAGAAGGTCGCCGTCAGATTTGTTTCATATAAAACATGTGAAGAGTTGTGGAGCATTACGCGAGGCACGTATTGTATGACAACACAAGCACAAGTACATTAGATGGTGTAAAATATCACCAGCAACATATTGTTCACGTTCTGAGGACATTGAACCTCCTCCATCTGTGGGCTGATCATCAGATGCCAACACATGAGCTCTGAGAGGAAATACAGCGAGCCCTCAGAGGAACTGCTCCGCCATCCCAGATGAAGAGGTGAAGAGAGTCGACTGTTCCCGAGCTGCTGCTTTAAACCTGAACGTCCGCCTCAGACTCCAAACTTAAGCTGTTCCTCTAACAGCAACGGTGTTTCTTTCAGAGTGAAGGTGCTTTATGTTATATAACCTCAGCTGCTTTGCACATTGAACAGGTGAGTGAGAGGAAAAGGAAAGCAGGCCTGAACATTGTCATTAGTTTCAAGGAAGCTTTCTTTGAACAACGCCCAAGGTCAGACTCAAAGGGTCGAACCCAGAGAAATGGATCAAATCCAAAGCAGGTGGTGCTGTTGGTCTTGTTACCGAGGCTTTGAAACCACTACCGGGTTTTAAAGCTGAGGGGGAAGCTGACATCAATTTTGGAAAAACTGTACGAGAACAAAACAATCTAAAAGCCCCTCTTTAAATGATGTGTTATGAATTTGTGTTCAAACCAACAATACATAGTTACAGGGAATATTTACTTAATTGCATCCAGGGATGAGACTTCTTCTGCAAAACTGAAAAGGCTGTTATGGAGACTCACTCCATGATCAAATGTTTTGTAACTTTATCCTTGGCAAGCTATTGATTAGAAAGGTGCATAATGAGCTCAATGAATGACAACAGCTGGTGATATGTCACTGGGATCCTCGGTGCTGTGATCAGCTGCTGCCATGCAGCTCTGCAGCCTCCCATCACTTCATTAAGAGAACCACGCTTCAATGTAAACATCACCGTGGAGCGACTTTCAAAATAAAAGATGAACAGGATGAGTCAAAATCCATCAAAGTGTAACACATAGCTCAGTTTGATCCCTAAACATATTAATACAGGGATAAAGCTTCCTTGAAATGATCTCAGGATGAGTTAAAAATAGATTATTTATATGAAAATACATAATTCATACGTGCTGACAATCAGGGCCACAGTTTTATTGGAAGCGTCATGCAGTAGGGGGGGGGGGGTAGGTCTATCAGGGAAATCTGTTATTACTTCATACTTGGCTGTCACAGTTCATTAAGTCTCCCTTTCTTTCTCCCCAGGACTTCTTTCAATATGCCATCACGCATTTCAGGTGCAAAAAAAGATGGGCGATGTTTGTGTCTGCAGCGCAAACATGCTGCAAGCAAAGATAGCATGAAGAAAATTGGGAAATTACTCGAGTAATGCGGCAGCTGAGCCCTGTTATCTTCATCCCTGTATCCTGTCTGTTCCCCCATTCCAACCAGCAGCTGCATGTCGGGGTTAACCCTAACCCTAACCTTAACCCTAACCCTAACCCTAGCCGGCCCATCATGCGGTTGTTCCGGCCGCCAGGTTCTTTGTTCTTGGACGACACAATGGAAGCAGAAGCAGGGTCACCCCTTGAGCAGTTGTTCTTTTTAAAGATAGGGTTGTTTGAGAGAGACAAAGAAGCTGTGTTCTTATTTCCAGCCAGAGATGAATACATTTTTCAGGCTGAAATGACAAAGGGTGCTAACAGATTGCATCAACTGCAGCTCGTCAGATAAGATGACACTTGATGTCATCAAAACATTAATACTCTCATAAAATGTGTAACATGTGTTAAGTATATGTGCTCCAGTCGGACCGATCTCTGACGTGTCTTTGAACTCGAGGTCTCAGAGATGCTCTTTTTCCTCTCAGCCAGGAGTCGGCAACCTTTTGATATGATGGGACATTTTCAAAGTTTTTAATATGTGGGGCATTTCATCATTATTCTACAGGTTCAGTTCACAGCCCTCCCCCGTCTCCTCCACACATCACACCTCCCAAACACCTCCTCCCCCTCTGTCCCCCATGCTGAGCTGCACATCCACCGAGCCCTCAATGACAATGGGCTCCTCCACCCTCCCCCCTCTCTCTGTGACGACTGACCAGGTGAGAAGACAGCTGGAGAAACTACACCAGCGCAGAGCTGAAGGTCCTGATGGCATCAGCCCCAGGGTCCTAAAGACCTGCGCCACCCAGCTGTCTGGTGTCCTGCAGCGCCTCTTCAACCTCAGCCTGAGGCTGGGGAAGTCCCGTGCTGTGGAAGACGTCGTGCCTGGTCCCTGTCCCAAAGAAGTCAGCACCATCTGGCCTCAACGACTACCGACCGTCGCCTCACCTCCCATGTGATGAGGGTGCTGGAGAGGCTGGTCTTGGCCCACCTCCGGCCGCAGGTGAAATCATCGTTGGACCCTCTGCAATTTGCTTACCAGCCTCATGTGGGAGTGGACGACGCCATCATCTACCTGCTGCAACGAGCTCAGTCGCACCTGGATGGAACCGATGTCTCTGTGAGAGTCACTTTCTTTGACTTCTCCAGTGCATTTAACACCATCCAGCCACTGCTGCTGAGTGAGAAGCTGCGGGTGGCCGGTGTGGACGCGTCCACCATCTCCTGGATCACTGACTACCTCACAGGCAGACCACAGTTTGTCAGAATGGGGCGTGTGCTGTCTGGAACGGTGGTCAGTGATGTTGGAGCCCCACAGGGAACTGTTCTGTCTCCCTTCCTCTTCACCCTGTACACCAGTGACTTCCAGTACAACACGGAGTCATGCCATCTGCAGAAGTACTCTGATGATTCTGCAGTGGTCGGGTGTATTAGGGATGGACGGGAGGAGGAGTACAGGGCAGTGGTGAGTGACTTTGTAAAGTGGGCCGATGAGAACCACCTGCGGCTGAACGTGGCCAAGACCAGAGAGATGGTGGTGGACTTCAGGAGGAAGGCGACAGCTCCTACACCTCTGAGTGTCCTGGGAGTGGACGTGGACATGGTGGAGGAGTACAAGTACCTGGGCGTCTCCATCGACAGCCGACTGAACTGGAAGGCCAACATCAACGCTGTGTACAAGAAGGGGATGAATCGACTCTTTTTCCTGAGAAAGCTTCGATCCTTCAACGTGTGCAGCAAGATGCTGGAGTTATTCTACCAGTCGGTTGTCGCCAGTGTGCTGCACTTTGCCATTGTCTGCTGGGGGAGCAGCATCGGAGCCGGTGACATCAGCCGTCTTAACAAACTGGTTAGGAAGGCTGGCTCCATCATCGGCTGCCAGCTGGAGCACCTGGAACAGGTGGTGGAGAGGAGGTCGTTGAAGAAACTGGTGTCCATATTGGACAACCCGGACCACCCTCTCCACCACCTCCTACAGGGACAGAGGAGTACTTTCTCCAGACGTCTCCTCACGCTCCGCTGCCACAAGGAGAGATACAGGAGAACATTCCTGCCGACGGCTATGAGGCTCTACAACAGTTCACCTCTTGCCAGATCACCCTAACCCTTCTTATATTTTGTGTTTTGTTTTTTTATTCTTGTGTGTTGCTGCTACTGACTCGACAAATTTCCCCTTGGGGATTAATAAAGTATATATCTATCTATCTATCTATCTATTCAGTTGAATTAAGCCAAATCTAAATGTTCATTTTTCTCTCATAATTCTGACATTGCAATGATACCACTCTACAGAATGCTGCCATCCTGATGAACAATAAGTCAAACTCAATAACAGGCCGCACAATGTCAAAGGCCGTGGACCATGCGGATGAGAGGGAACTCCCCTGCACAGGTGTTGCTAGCGGGTCATTGGCTCAGCTTCTGGGTCCCTAAGGTCACCTTCCCTTGCTCTATGCTAGCATTAACTCTGAAAACAATGTGTCTGCCTGACGTCGTCATGTTTCCAGCTGACTCATTGAAAACAATAACTGTGTGAAGAGATGATAAATATCCACGTGGCTTCATACGTTATTGTACTGAAAGACCAGAGCTGGAGCGTACTAAGACCGACTGCTTGTTTGGCCAACGCAGCGCGATCTCAGATCATGAGTTTGGCAACTTCTCTAAATCCAATAACAAGACACGAATAAATAAAATAAACTATCATCAAACCTTCTATATGTTCGTATTTGATCACACGTCAGCTTCATCTTTCAGAGACGTCCAAGGCTCGGTACCCTGCTGGGCCTCGTTCCTGTGGGTTCTTGTGGCGGGACCATCAACAGGCCGTTTGTGGACAGGCTGTTGGGCCTTCAACACGCATCGGGCCCAGAGCGAGAGCTGCGGCGTCCTGGTGGTCAGTCCATCGTTTCCAATGAGAGCGTCAGCATTTCTCATTCTAACAGGAAGAGAGTGAAGCTGGGCTGTTTGTGCAACTCCACTTTGTCCACGACCAGCTGAGTTTTGATCATAGGGAGGATGACGTCAAAATCAAACCTCCGACCAAAGTAATGTTTGTTGTGAAGGCTCCTGCCTCCAGTGTGTTCTCTCTAGATGCAGTCCATCCATCAAGGGAGAGTAAACCATGAGGGAGCCCCTGCTGTGAAAAGCAGGCGTCCATCTTCATCACTTCATCAGTACCGTCTCCCCATCAGAAGGGTTCACTTGTTACCGTTACAAATATCCATGTCTGTGAACGCTCCTGCTGGCGGAGTGAAGTCACGTATTCGTATTACAGATGCAGAAAACAAGGATTCACACCAACTGGGGATTGATTTTTAACATTGTGCAGATTTTATGTTGATTTATCTGAAGGATGATGGACTATACGTATAGGAATAAAATGTAATGGTTAAAAAATAAAGTATGAACAACACTAAAATAAAAAAGCATTGAAGCGTCAAACAGCTATTCCCGGGGAAGCTACTACCAATAGAAAACAGACCTCACAAAGACCGATTGTCCTGCCCTTCATGTATTTAAAGCATCGATTATCTTCGTGCATTCGGCTTTTTCAACCTGTTTACGACGTGGCGTGGTCATAAAAGAGGAAGGCAGCTGAGAACCGGGGCTGTCGCGAGGTTTCACGATATAAAACCAATTGCTGAAAGGCAAAGTGAACACCAGAGGGGAAATGAACTCCCAGAGATGAAAAGGATGGTCTGCCATTATGAGGAGCCTCCACTTAGAGAGCAGGAGATGTCTTCTTTATTGTGAAGAAGGCTCCGTGAGGTAACGTGATTATGTCATAGAATTCTTTATGGAATTGAGCACTAAGACGGTCTTCAAGTCAAGTCTTTTATTGTCAGATACACAGAATGACACAGGGTCAGACTGGGCACTGAAATTCTTAGGACAAGGCACCACACAACAACTACCATAGCCTAACATAATATAACATGACATACACACTGTACAAGAACTCTGAACATAATACTAACATATATACATATAATACACATAATAACTAAACTACAGACAAATGGGAGTAGCAGGTAGTGAAAGCAGGTAGTGCAATAGAAAGTGTAAATCTTGATGTAGGCCTTGTGGCGGCTCCTAATTTGCAAACTGTGTCTAATAGAAAAATAATCTCATCTGTAAAATATTCAACCTGCATTTCCATATCTGGCTTCATATCAGCGGGACAGTGGTGCACAAACAAGTCTTCTTTCCACGGTGTCAGCCAGTTATCTACGACCATACGTCTCATATATGACAGTTCATTTGGTCCACTTGTTTTCATTATGATTTTATAATCCAAGTAGCCGCTGCAAATGATATTGCAGACGATAAATACATTGAGGTTGTAACCTGCATTTATAGACCGCATGAGAGTGGAGCCGACTGCATCGGGACAATCCAGCTGAACACATCTACGAACTTTAGAATCATCTTCTCGGATTGAATTGACTTCTAGTACTTATTGTGTCGTGCTCCTGTGGCTGCAGGTCCCGGTGCTGAGGGTGCCCAGACGGCTGTGTTTGTGTGGAGGCTCTGGCGTCATCCGGTCATCGGTCCTTTCTAAGACGACTGAGATTGACAACCCTATCAGGTAGAATGACTGCGAGCCGCAGCTTCACTGAATAAGTCATTGAGTAATGAGAACTGCTGATGGCCTGTCATGAAAAGACAAATCCTCTGAGGCGAGACGACAGTATGGAAACCGGCTTCTTGCTTTCCATTCAGGTCCAGTAAAGGAAATGCATGAGCAGGGCTCTGCGTTGGCATTGCTTCATGTGCCGTTCTCTACTGACACATGGGGATCAAATGTCACAATTTCTTTGTGTGTGACGTGCACGCACGTGTATACATGTCAAAACGAGTAAAAGGCAAGGCCAGTGGGGCCCCGTGGATAGATGGGGCCGTAGGGCTTCGGCTTCCCCGTGTGGCAGATCAGCTGAAGTGTCTCTGAGACTGGCCAGATGCCAGGAAGGCTCCGGAGTCTTCAGCCAATCAAACGTGACCCCAACATCCGTTTGTAACCATGACAACCCTCATTGTCCGATATCTTAACATCCGTCATGGTAATCATTCGGACAGCGACGCCTTTCTCGAGGTGTAAAGATGTACAGCGTGTGATTAACCATCACAGGAGTTGGGCTGGGAAGAAAACAAATGTTTTCGTGAGTGAAAGTCAAAAATAAATCTTAATATCCATTTCAAAGGAGCTGAGGGAAATTATTCCTGCATTCCTCAACTCAGTTGGAAACAGACAGAAGAAATCTCCTCATTGCCCCTCGGCTTGGTATTCAAAAGCATCGCTGGGACTGCCACCTCTTCATCGATGCCACCACTTTCAGCCAGATGAAGCCTTCTCATTTCAGAGCAGTCAGGCATTTCTGCCAAGTCATTCACCAAACACAAGGCATGCCCATTGTTCTGCAGAGAGCTATTGACATGCTTCTGTGATCCCGTACCAAATTATTTGAAGCAAAAACAAGAGTGTCAAGTGCAGCAGAACAATGGCCAACGTGGTGCACATGTCTTCTCTTGAAGGGTTCTCTTCGAAGGCCAAGCTTAGTTTCTTTAGGACATTACATTTAGAAAGATATATAAGTCAAGAGTTTAATGTGTTGCCTTAAAATACACTGCAACAACAACAACAACCAGAGCATCCTCTGACCTCCTCATTCTCCATCCTCACTAACCAGGTCCTCTGAGTTAGACTTCTTTGAAGAGAACAGGAGAGAACCGCGACGGCAGCGTCCGTCTTCTTTTAGAGACACAGTGAGGCGACAGAGCGACGCTGAGATGAAGGCCAAAAGGTCATCCATGTGAGGTCAAAGTTGAAATCTCCAGGGACATTTGCCTGACTTCATTCAGTCACCATTAGGGAGCGACTCAGGGCACTGGAATACATTTCACCTCAGTTAAATCAGCCAATTAGCTTTTCCGATGCGTTCTTGAAGAGGAGGATATGGATTCCTGGAAAAGAAAACCTGGAGGAGGAGCTAGAGTCCGGAGGATGTGATGGTGCCATGGGGACTGGAAGCAGAACCTCATTCCAATCATGACTTCTTTTAAATGGTTGTCACCCTCCACCAACACGACCCCACGTTGTTACATCCGCTGCTCACGCGTCTCCAGGAACAGATACACTTCCACTTCACGGGAATCCATCACTAGGGATGAGAATTGATACGATTTTAACGATTCCGATGCCTTATCGATTCCTGCTTATCGATTCGATTCCTTATCGATTCTTTTATCGATTCTTATTGGGCAAGGGGTGAAAAAAGAGCACAAACGGGTTTATTTACATTAATTTTCTTTTATATAATTTTCTATAATGCTGCACACACCATATACAGTATGTATACATACACATTTACATTTTTTTAAATAACCAAAAACATTTATACATATTCCTCTTGAACTTAAAATAAAACTTACATAACTTAAATAAAATGTATTCTGTTTAATTTAAACATGTTCCTAGAAATTACAGTGCTCCTTCCTTTTTTTTAAAGGGTATATGAACTGAGCTGCCAAAAATGAAACTAGCAGTGGCAAATACCAAGTGTGCAACCATCAATTGTATGGATCATCAACAATTCTTGTGCAGAAAAATAAGCATATCTGCTTTCTCCGGGAGGATACGCGATCTCTCAGGACGTATTGTGTCTCCAGCTATGGAGAACACGCTCTCAGGTGGGCTGGAGGATGAACACAAAGATATGAGGAGGTGGACAAGACGTGCTGTCGCCTGTGACCCAGACGACCAGCCTCTGAACCGGTCTGACTCTGAACCTCATCAACTACATTGGATGGCAATGGAGATTATTTATATAGTGAAAGCTGGTTTACACAATGAAACAAATGGCACAAACAAAATCGCAGAATTTGCTGAGCTGACATAAAGCCACATTAAGAGGGGAGGCGAACACGACCTCTGCCTCAATGTAGGGGGCTGAAAATGGAAGATTCTATAGCTAAGCTAGCGTAGCTATATGCTACTGTAACGTCTCGGACGTTATGGACTGATGACACGGAGACCGGACGACGTTACTCCTCCTTTATTGGGCCTCCACCAACACAGACAGCGTTCTCCTCTCAGCTCAGCAGCTCGAACGTCAACAACAACGGTTCCCGTCAACCACCCTTAACTCCCCTTTTCCGACAGGTTAACCCCGCCTCCCCTCTACTCCGCCAATCACAGGCCCGCCCCCTCGACCAGCATCACGGTGCCACACTGTGATTGACAGCCACTTCACAGGGTCGCTACACTACGTTTAATAATGGATTACAAATCGATATGCTCAGTTTAATAATGGGTTAACACGATAACGCAAACGTTTGCTGATAACACACGCCCTCCGATCATTAACACCGTTACGATCAAACATTTCTCAAAACTGGACTTTCAATCCAAACGTGAAGTGATTATGGGACCAATGCCGGAGCTAAAATGTCTGCTTCAAACGAAGGACAGAAGATAACGTGATCGACTCCACACGATAAAGGCACATGGCTTCACACAGCGAGTGGTTGTGATCACTTCTGAGGAGTTTACCTTGGACAGAAAGAGATGAAGCGCCGGCGTTAGCTGAGCTGCTGCAATGACATTCCTGTCATTTAATTCCATGCTGTGTTCAAATGCTTATTCATATTTGTTGTATTTCCTCCCTTCGACGAAATAGACTTTTTACACACGTTACAAGTGGCGTAGTTGTCATTATGTCGTGTGAAATAGAGCCACACTTTAGAACGCTTCTGCCTAGTTGCCATGTTTGCTGCAGTCTGAAGAAGAAACTAAAAAAGTTGGCGCATGCGCAACGCCACAGAGGACCGTTAGCAGAACCGTTAAAGAATGTGGCTGACGATCCCAAACAATCGGTTCACTGGGAACCGGTTCTAAAACAGAACCGGTTCTCAATGCCCATCCCTATCCATCACGCTGATTCGGTGCCTGTAGAGTGTACCGCCGGCCACTAGAGGGCAGCGTCTAATTACCTGACCGGATATGCCACGCTGCCTTCCGTTAATGTCAGCGTCCATTTTAGTCTCGTCATTCATCCATTCCACCTCGAGGCGAGATGTTCATCCACTCATTCATGTGAGAACTGTTTACGTTAGTAGTTAATGTGCATATACCGTATATCGTTATTTGTATATGTGTATTACGTTATTTATTACATGCATAATTGTAATACTTTGTCAGCTCATCTTGCTGCACTGTCTGTTTCAGGGTGTCTTCATCTCTGTCATTAAACCCTTAAACTGACATTGAGGAGTGTGTTTCTTCATGAAGACACCATGGTCGTTGTTGGATGCCCTGCCCCCGGCTGCGAGTTTAAATCCGGAGACTTGTCTGAAGCACTTGTCGCTGCTCTATTGACAATTCATGGATTTAGCCACCAGCACGCAGCGCCTGTCATGGCCGCGCCGGCCCAGGCCCCAACCCCTCGAGGCCCGAGACTCGATCGGCCCAAAGTTGATGTGGGCGTGTCAATAGAGGAATGGAACGTGTTCATCCGCCGTTGGAACGTATTCCGCGCCGGTTCAGGCATAGGGGATGCCCAGGCCCCCTTCCAGCTGTTTCAGTGCGCTGGGCCTTTACTTGGAGACAGCCTGTTGAAAGCCGTCCCCGATGCCGCCTCCGGACCCCTGCCAGACCTAATCACCGTCATGCGATCCCTAGCTGTCATCCCTGTCGCTACATGTGTCCTGCGCACCGAGCTACTTCAGCTACGCCAGGAACGCGACGAGACATTCCGCGCATTCGCTGCCAGAGTGCGGGGTAAAGCAGAGACATGCGCATATAATGCGGTATGCGAGTGTGGTAGGGACGTGGACTATACCGACACATTATCCGTGATGTTCTGCTAAATGGCATCTATGACCCGGACATACGCCGCGAGACGCTTGGGACACCTGACATCCTGGTCAAACCAGTTAACGACGTTATTGCACTCGTCGAGAACAAAGAGATGGCCCGTAACGCTCTCCCGTCGTCCTCTCTGTCAGCCATGTCGTCATTCCAGCGCCTGAAGACGACTCCACAGACGAGCCCCGCCCCGGGCCCTGCGGATAGGGCTAAACGAGCCTCGTGCCCAGAATGTAAGAGCGTCTTTAACGTCTTCACGGAGGGGCCTCGGGTGGAATCCTAAGCCTCACCAGGTGTGCATCGGCTGCTACAGGGCCCGCCGACGACAGAGGCGCCAGCAGCCGTCACTCGACGGTCAACAGGCCGCCATGGAGTCGGAGCTGATCTCCCAGGTCTCATCGGTGCAAGCTGGAGCCCGCCCTGGCCTACGTCGCGGGAGCCATCGCCGACGCCGCGCCCCTACGTCGCATGGATGTGTCAACAGGCCTGCACTTATCAGACTCGAGCACCACATCTTCTCCAAGGGCGAATGGAGACGAGCCAGGCTGAGAGACCACCCCCGAGCATTAATTACCATCTCGGTGGACATGCCAGCCGGGCTGAGGGATGGCACCAGCAACGGGGCTCGGCCGATGGAGCTCGGATATCCGCCGTCGCAGACACTGGCGCGCAGTCGGACCTCTGGTCTCTGGAGGAGTTCCTGGCCTGCGGTTTCGAGCGGGACGACCTGCGACCCGTCAGCCTCAGCCTGTCGGCCGCCAACCGCTCCCCTATAGCCATTGAGGGAGCGTTCTTCGCTAGGCTCTCGACGACCTGCAGCGGGGGGCGTGTTACATCCTGCCGTTCCATGGTATATGTGAGCAGCTCAGTCCAGGCCATGTACCTCTCCTACGAGTCGTGGCTCACCCTCGACCTCTTGCCCGTGAACTTCCCGTCGGACGACGTCGCAGGGGGGCCCAAGGACAGGCGTAGCCCTGACACGGCAAACCAGCCTTTGTCCATCAACGCGACGAGGTCAACCAACGGCGGCTGCGTAGGCCAGGTGGCCCCAGGACGCCCAGTGCTCATGTCCTCAGCGACGGCCCCGGCGCGCCCCGCAGCACTGCCGTTCCCTTGTACGCCGGAGAACAACAACCGGATGAAAGGTTGGCTACTCGGGAGATATGCCTCGTCGACGTTCAACACGTGCCCCCATCGGGCACTACCAAGCATGGAGGGACCGCCCATCGAGATGCACGTGGACCCCGCAGCCACGCCTAAGGCATGCCACACCGCGGCCACCGTGCCTCTACACTGGCAGCGGAGGGTCCACGATGACCTCCTGCGGGACGAAGCCCTTGGAGTCATTGAACGCGTGCCATATGGCGAGCCAGTTACGTGGTGCCATCGTATGGTAGTCACTCGGAAGCATGACGGTTCCCCCCGCAGGACCGTGGACCTCTCCCCCCTCAACAAGTTCTGCCAACGTGAGACCTTCGCCACTGAGTCCCCGTTCCACCTCGCACGCCGTGTCCCGAAGGGCACCTGGAAGACCGTCACGGACGCCTGGAACGGCTACCACAGTGTTCCCCTGCGGGAGTCGGATCGCCACCTCACTACCTTCATCACACCCTTCGGCCGGTGGCGCTACACCAGGGCACCACAAGGTTTCCTGTCATCAGGGGATGGCTACAACCGTCGGTTTGACGCCATCCTCTCGGACTTTGAACGCAAGGAACGTTGTGTGGATGACACCATCCACTATGACACCGACCTGGAGCAACACTGGTGGAGGACCATCGACTTCCTGACGCGTATCGGCCGGTCGGGCATCGTGTTGAACCCGGACAAGCTTCAGTTCGCAGAAAGGTGCGTCGATTTCGCTGGATTCAGGGTGTCGGAATCTACCATCGAACCGCTCCCAAAATACTTGGACGCTATCCGGGACTTCCCCACCCCAGGCTCCACAATGGACATCAGGAGCTGGTTCGGCCTCGTCAACCAGGTGGCTAACTACGCCCAGTTGCGTGACACGATGGCTCCATTCAAGCCGTTCCTCAGCCCACGCTGTGTGTTCCTATGGTCCCCCGTTCTGGAGGAGGCTTTCCAGACGTCCAAGCAAGCCATAATGGAGGCCATCCGTGAGGGCGTGGAGATCTACGACATGCAGAAGCGTACCTGCCTCCGCCCTGACTGGTCCATGCGTGGCATTGGCTACTTCCTGCTCCAGCAACATTGCCACTGTGCCTCGGGCATTCCGGACTGCTGTCCAGGAGGATGGAGGATCACCCTCGCTGGGTCGCGTTTCCTATCCCCTGCGGAGCAGCGCTATGCGGCTGTGGAAGGAGAGGCCCTAGCCGTGGCCTGGGGTCTGGAACAGACGCGGTACTTTACCCAGGGGTCCGACAACCTCGTCGTGGTCACCGACCATAAGCCGTTAGTGAAAATCTTTGGCGACCGTACCCTGGATGAAATATCGAACTCGCGTCTGTTTAGACTCAAGCAGCGCACCCTCCCATGGCGCTTCGACATCGTGCACCTGCCTGGCAAGAGCAACTATGCCGCTTATGCTACGTCAAGGCATCCTTCCCCCTCGGGCTCGGCGAACAGCCTCTCACTGGGGCTGCAGAGCTGGCCTGACGCCGTGGAGTCAGCCCTCATGGCCTCCATCCGCGACGACGCACAGGAGCTCGGAGCCGTCTCTTGGCCCCTCCTCGCACGGGAGACAGCGGCTGACGAATGCCTCAGCCACCTCCTCCAACTCATCGAGCAGGAGGGTGGGATTGACGTTAACGACCCTGCTCTGGCGAGTCTGTCATCGGTCTGTGAGTCCGTCTACGCGCAGGACGGCGTCCTGCTCTACCGGGACCGCGTCGTGGTTCCCCCATCCCTCCGTGAGAGAGTCCTTCGGCATCTCCATGCAGCTCATCAGGGGACCTCTGCGATGGGGCAGCATGCCCGAGCTATAGTTTACTGGCCCGGGATGTCCGGGGACATTCAAGCCACCAGGGACGGGTGTGCAGACTGCAACCGCAATGCTCCGTCACAGGCGGCTACACCCCCCCTGCCCTCCTCACCCCCGTCCACGCCATTCGAGGCGGTGTTTGCTGACTTCTTCGACTATGGGGGCCGCCACTACCTAGTTGTCGGGGATCGGCTCTCGGGCTGGGTAGAGGTCCTGAGCTCTACGGCGGGTACTGCCCTGGCGGGCTCAGCTGGCCTGGTCCAACACCTCCGTTCGTTCTTCGCCACCTTGGCGTGCGGAGGAGCCCTCGAGCGACGGTGGTCCGGAATTCAAGGCGAGCCACACTGAGGACTTCCTCCGCTTATGGCACGTCAGACACCGTGTGTCTTCTGTTAGCTTTCCGCAGTCTAACGGGAGGGCAGAAGTGGCGGTTAAGACTGCTAAGCGCCTCCTGATGTCCAACACCGGCCCGTCGGGCAGCCTTGATCAGGACCGCTTCCTGCGTGCTATGCTGCAGTTGCGCAACACGCCTGACCCCGACTGCAACCTCTCGCCGGCGCAGATCATCTTCGGCCGCCCCCTTCGTGGCTCGCTCTCCTTCGTGAACCGCCTCGAGAAGCTCTCGAACCCGCATATCCGCCTGCTATGGCGCGAGGCATGGGCGGCTAAGGAGGACGCCCTTCGGACCCGTATGTCCCGTACCACCGAGTCTCTGGGGACTCACTCAAGACCGCTCCGCCATTGGCACTCGGCGAAGAGTATTCCTCCAGAACCAGCAAGGCCCGAGCCCCCACAAATGGGACAGGTCAGGGATTGTGGTGGAGTCACTGAGCCACGACCAGTATCGGGTCAGGGTTGACGGTTCGGGACGTTTGACACTGCGCAACCGCCGGTTCCTCCGTGCCTACACGCCGGCCACACCCCACGCCCATCAGCAGTCGGCCGCGCCGCCGCCGCCCACTGCCCAGGAACATCGGCCCCACCCATCCACCGGGCTGGGCTGCGCCCAGGGGGTTGCTCAGCCGCCGGCCGACGGGCCCCGCGACTGGGCTGTGGGCACTTCCCCACCGGCGCCTGTTGATGAGGCGACCGCTGACCTCACCGTTCCTGCGGGTGCCGTCCTGGGCGCACCGCTCCCGGTGCCGCAGTCGCCGCCGACGCTGCCCCAGCCTACTCGGCCGGGCCGCGCGAGGAGGCCGCCTCCACGTTACGAGCCCGAGTCCGGCAGCTGGATACGGGATTTAGACCGTTAATCTATTCCGGCCTATAGCTTTCCGGTCTGGGGGGGATGTAGAGTGTACCGCCGGCCACTAGAGGGCAGCGTCTAATTACCTGACCGGATATGCCACGCTGCCTTCGTTATTTGTATATGTGTATTACGTTATTTATTACATGCATAATTGTAATACTTTGTCAGCTCATCTTGCTGCACTGTCTGTTTCAGGGTGTCTTCATCTCTGTCATTAAACCCTTAAACTGACATTGAGGAGTGTGTTTCTTCAGTGCCAAGTGCACTGTTCTTGCATTTAGTGAAGCATAATCTGCACAGGTAGACACACACCCCCGTGTATGTAAACTTATTCACGCAGATCAAGGTGCTCAGTCTGTGCCTGTTTCACGACACATTCTGTTATTCTTATAACTGCTGAAGTCATTTTTTGTTCAAACAAAGTAGGGTATGAGTGTGTCGTTTTTGTTGGGTCACTATCTGCTCTGAACACTTTCACAACTTAATGTGATGGACGAAATATGAATGAATCACACTTGTTGCATTGCTCTTCCTTTAGTTTCCCTCTAACTGAACACATCATTGTTCTCCAAGACATGTGATGGACTTGTCTTTCTTCGTCATGCCTCTCATTGCGTGTACACTCCGGTGTTCAGCGCTGCCCAATAGCTTGACTGAGAACATGAACGGTCAGCTCGCTGCCCTCCACCTGACGCGTTGTTCAGCTGCTGTGCAGAACACTGGCTCCAGCTGAGCGGTTCAGAACACTGTGGAACAACCGATCCCAGCTGTGCATGTGAGTGAGTGACTGCCCACATGGAGGCTGGCCGTACTGTGCTGCTGGCTCACCTGGCTCACCTGGCTCCTGGCCACGTGTCCAAGAACACAGGAGCACATCGTTTCACCACCGTAACATTGAATATGTATTATTCACTATAAGTTTTCACAATAATAGTGACTCATCATACCAGATTTTAAGAGATGTGAGAGAAGTTGGCCCCACAGAACAGCCGTTAACCCCCTGACCCCTCTCAATGGAACACCCTGACCCCTCTCAATGGAACCCTCTGACCCCTCTCAATGGAACCCTCTGACCCCTCTCAATGGAACCCCCTGACCCCTCTCAATGGAACACCCTGACCCCTCTCAATGGAACCCTCTGACCCCTCTCAATGGAACACCCTGACCCCTCTCAATGGAACCCTCTGACCCCTCTCAATGGAACCCTCTGAACCCTCTCAATGGAACACCCTGACCCCTCTCAATGGAACCCCCTGACCCCTCTCAATGGAACACCCTGACCCCTCTCAATGGAACCCCCTGACCCCTCTCAATGGAACCCCCTGACCCCTCTCAATGGCAGCTGGAGAGGCAGCAGACCGACCACAGGCAGCCAGACGAGGAGCTTCAGAGGGAAACACGAGGGTCACGTGACACGGAGGAGAGGATCAAGAGGAGCTTCAGAGGGAAACACGAGGGTCACGTGACACGGAGGACACGGGGCATAAGAGGAGCTTCAGAGGGAAACACGAGGGTCACGTGACACGGAGGACATGGAGGATCAAGAGGAGCGTCAGAGGGAAACACGAGGGTCACGTGACACGGAGGACATGGAGGATCAAGAGGAACTTCAGAGGGAAACACGAGGGTCACGTGACACGGAGGACACGGGGCATAAGAGGAGCTTCAGAGGGAAACACGAGGGTCACGTGACACGGAGGACACGGAGGATCAAGAGGAGCGTCAGAGGGAAACACGAGGGTCACGTGACACGGAGGACATGGAGGATCAAGAGGAACTTCAGAGGGAAACACGAGGGTCACGTGACACGGAGGACATGGAGGATCAAGAGGAACTTCAGAGGGAAACACGAGGGTCACGTGACACGGAGGACACGGAGGATCAAGAGGAGCGTCAGAGGGAAACACGACACAGGTCCAGAACAGATGCTCAACAACACATCGTCTATGAAGCCAAAACCAATTGATATCAAACTGGATTCATATGCAAATCACCCATTGTATACCATAAGGTATTGGTCCAATCAAACTAATGCAAATAAAATACAACATTGGAATCAAATGATAAGTAACTTATAACGTATACGTTTTAACCATGTTGTTTTGGTCACGAGATCCTGCTTTGGATTCTGACACAACAGAACAGCATGTCCATGTCGGACAGACATCACCTTGTTAATTAATAATATTATTATTATTATTATTATTAAATCACCTTGTTAACTCCAACAAGCTAAAGCCAGACGTACTTATACAGGATGACTCAACTGTTGCCATAAAGACCTCGGAATGATGCAGGAGGAGAACAAGACAACACGAAGTCCCGTCATCGAGCCAAAGCAGCGACACGTCAGTTTATTAGAGTTATGACGTCACGCAGATGTCAAATCGTCGAATGCCACATTAACTTGTTGACCGGCCACGCCCATGACATAAATGGACAAATGCAATAACAAGTTGTGACGCGCACGTTGGCGGAAGATGGATCTCACCTGCGCAGCCATGAACGACAGGTCCATCGCGCCGCTCGGGGGGAGATGCGCACACGCGTCGGTTCTTCTCTTATTCCTCCGCTGAGCATATGCCTCCTTTTGCTTCTCACTGGCTCTCTCCAAGTGAGCGCACCTCACGCGAGACACATGTCGCAGAGCAAGAGTCACAACAAAGGGGAGGAGGAGGAGGAAATGAAGAGATGCGGACAACGGAGAAGCTGAGCAGACGGAGCAATGAAGAGATGTGGCTCCAGGAGGGGGGAGGGAGGCAGTGTCTCGCTCTCGCTCTCGCTCTCGCTCTCGCTCTCGCTCTCAGCCGCACTCAAAAAAACGATTCAAGCCCTTCTTAGAGGTGACACATTTAAATATTGTTTGATACATTTAAATGAATCAATTACAAAACGAAGATATTTATATTGAATGGGTGTTACACAAAATGTATGAACACTTTCATTTATTAGATTTATTTAGGTTACACTCACAAAAACGATTCAAGCCCTTCTTCGAGGTGACACATTTAAATATTGTTTGATACATTTAAATAAATCAATTACAAAAATAGATGTTTATATTTAATGGGTGTAACACAAAATGTATGAATACTTTCATTTATTAGATTTATTTAGGTTACACTCACAAAAACGATTCAAGCCCTTCTTCGAGGTGACACATTTAAATATTGTTTGATACATTTCAATAAATCAATTACAAAAATAGATGTTTATATTGAATGGGTGTAACACAAAATGTATGAATACTTTCATTTATTAGATTTATTTAGGTTAGATGGTGTGCATATCAACTCAAAATAAATGTGTTTCATTGAGGACTACCCTTTGCGCATGCGCCAGCTGAAAATCAGTTGTTTACATGAGGTGAAGACATGTTCAGGGCTGTACGGTGGTGTAGTAGCTAGCACTGTCGCCTCAAAGCCAGAGCGCCGTGGGTTCAATTCCCAGTCGGGGTGTTCCTTCTGTGTGGAGTTTGCATATTTTGTTAGTTAGTTAGTTTATATTTTGAGTTGGACAAACATAAATGAATTTAATTGAATGAATATCGTTATTTTATTTTAGATGTATTTGATACAAATGAGTTGGACTAACTTAATTACATTGTATTGCACTGATGTGCTAAATTTGAGTTGGAGTTGCATAACATTTTTGGATGGAAAACCTGCCAACAATTTAATTGAGTTCATCAAATGAGTCATTTCTTTGAGTGCGGTGGCGTGTCTTGGTTTTTGTTTGGGGGGTTTCTTTGCTTGTGAATGACTAAGAAATCACTAGAAAAATCCCAAACTTGGACAATAGACTTCTTCTGCCAGTGTAAAATATGTTGTTGTGGTGTATAAAGGCCTCTGGATATCAGGTGACTTTATTGATGACACTAACTGAGAGAAGGGCTTATCCCCCAACATCAGGCCCTGACCTAAACATTGTGTAGCATGCAGAAATAAACCAGGAACCCAACAGGTGTGTGTGTGTGTGTGTGATCAACGTTAAATTGAATCTGTAGATGATCAGAGGTCAATGCTGATCATATAAACTTGAGCGTTCTTTCTCCAGAGGCTTGAACACCCTTGGGCCTGTGACGATGACACCTTCTTCAAATAGACAACCTGGACTCATCATGACAGAACGAAGCCACCAATAATGGACCCAGCCTTCAGTTTCCGCTGCACGGTTCCTGCCTGGCCAGCTAATGTTCATGTTCTTCTCGAGGAGATGTGGGAGGCCCTGCAGTCAATGTTGGCTGTTCCAGTTCCCGGTGTTCCGTCGCCGGTTCCAGTCCCTGATGTTCCGGTTCCAGTCCCCGGTGTTCCGTCGACTGTTCCAGCCCCCGATGTTCCGGCTCTAGACCCCGAGGTTCCAGTCCCCGGAGTTCCATCACCGGTTCCAGTCTACGATGTTCCGGTTCCAGTCCCCGGTGTTCCGTCACCGGCTCCTGTCCCCGGTGTTCTGCCGCCGCCTCCAGCCCCCGATGTTCCTGTCCCCGGAGTTCCATCACCGGTTCCAGTCCACGATGTTCCGCTTCCAGTCCCCGGTGTTCCGTCGACTGTTCCAGCCCCCGACGTTCCGGCTCTAGACCCCGAGGTTCCAGTCCCCGGTGTTCCGTCACCGGCTCCTGTCCCCGGTGTTCCGCCGCCGGCTCCAGCCCCCGATGTTCCAGTCCCCGGAGTTCCATCACCGGTTCCAGTCTACGTTGTTCTGGTTCTAGTCCCCGGTGTTCCGTCGCCGGTTCCAGCCCCCGATGTTCCGGTTCCAGTCCCAGGTGTTCCGTCACCGGCTCCTGTCCCCGGTGTTCCGCTGCTGGCTCCAGCCCCCGATGTTCCAGTCCCCGGTATTCCGCCTCCGTTCCGCCCGGCCCCGGTTCTCCCCATCCCGCCTCCGTCCCGGTCAGTCACAGTTCCCCGTGTTCCGTCCCGTCCAGCCCCGGTTCCCCATATCTCGTCGCTTGGTCCTGGTCCCACAGAGCCCCCATCCCCAGACCCCGGTACCCCTGGGACTTCCTCTCCTGAGCCCGGTCCCCTAGCTCCCCGCTCTTGTCCTCCGGCCCGCCCTCCAGAGCGCGCCCCTCGGCCTGGTTATCGTCCTGCGGCTCGCCCCCCGGACTGCTTCTGCAGCCTTGGACCCTCCTCCGGCTCCCCTCCACCCACCCTTGTGGAACGCTTGGCCGTCTGGAATTCGTCCCTTGAGGGGGGGGTACTGTCATGATCTGGAGTTTGTGTCTAGTTTTGTGTCTTGTTTTGAAGTCCTTGTGTCGTCTGTCTCCCTGTGATTGTCTGCCCTGGTCCTGATTGGTTCCTCCTGTGTGATTGCTGGCCCCGCCCTCATTGTGTTCACCTGTGTCTCGTTCCCCATTGTCCAATCACCTCCTCCTGCCTGTGTATGTAAACCCTGTTCGTCTCATTCCTAGTGTGGCTTTGTACTGTTTGGTCCGCGTTTTTGTCGTTCCTGTCTGGTCTGGTCTGTGATTTTTGTAATTAAATAGTTTGTGCAGTAATGTCGGCGTTTGGGTCCTCTCTCGCTGCGACAACCTGGACTCATCATGACAGATATACATGTGGCAACAGTTGAAGTGATTGTCCCTGAAGGGGGTGCTGATGGACCCTGGCTCCTCCACCCGGAGCTGGATGCTGTGTTTTTGATGCCATCACCTCCGTCCACATGTCGGCTCTTCGCTGAGCAGGCGGACACACATGGAGTCCGGTGCGGGGGGTTTCCCTCCAGTCCAGCTTCTGAGAGGAAGTCTTACGGATTCTATATCCACTTCTGCATTGCAGTGGATTTGTGTCTAATAGAGCATAAATAATCCCTCCTGCTCATTAACGTTATTAAAGAGACGGCACACACATAACTGATTACAATGTCTAGTTTCTCGTAGATCGGTACATTTATGTGGATTTTTATGGGTGATGTTTTAGGTGGCTTGCCATTTTTAAATGAAAACACGATGTAAATGACTTCCGGGGTTATTACTGTAATTCCTGGGAGTGACAGTTCAGTTACATGCTTTGTTTTTAATCACTTAGCATCAATTAGCCCTCAGGTCCAATGTTGTTCAACCAAGATCTTATTAAAATGGTGTTCCCACCATTTAAAATCAGGCATCGCACAACCTCAACAAACGTGCTGCTGCGCTGCAGCTCCTCACAGAGATTAAAGTCCAAGAGGGACGGGTCGAGGCTTTCAGGAACAAGGATGCGTCTCCTCTTCACCAGCAGGATCCACACGTGTGGGTGGGAGGCGAGAGGCATCCCTCATGATCATAGGTCCGTTGACTGTATCTCTCAGCGCCGAAAGCAGAACGCTGTGTGAAATTAAATGAAAGTAAACTGAACCTCTTGGAAAGCAAAGTGTGTTGTGCTGTTTCTTGTAACAACAGAGAGGCATGTGCATTTCCCATATTTAAAACACAAGACGAGTACGGCTGCTGAGGGCTGGAACCATTCAGGTTTCAGCAGACAAGGAATTCAAATGTTGTATTCTCCATGATATGATGTCAATCTGAGGGTTGTGAGATGGTGGATGCAGCGACTCAGTGACTCAGTGGTCCAGAGAGCAGCGCTCTGCATATTCACTACTGATGCTGTGCATTAGTAGTTGCAGAAATATCTCAGAATTGATTTCACTGGCAAAATTAGTCATATAAATGAAATTGATTCAATGATCCAAGACTGGTGTAATGCATGCTGGAGTTACAGTTGTGTTTTCTTCAAATCATAACTTGAACACTGATTATTGAGCCCAACTTGTAGACGACTTAAAGGGCTCCACGTGGTGTCACCATGGTAACAACTTGACCTGTGCCTTGAATGCAACAGCATTCAGTTTAATCTGATGTCTCTGCTTCTCCGTCTCTTTTATTTGGTGATGGACCTGCCGCTGGGCATGCACTGACCCCGATCCACAGTCGTATAAGTGGGGTAAAAATAGATTATTAAGAAGCCTCAAACTGGGTCTAGTCATGTTACACTGTTCCCGGTCGATGGCGATGCGTTGGCATGACGTCATGCCACCTGCCGGCTGCTCAGCCGTTATGAATACCTGTGTGACTGATGGGCTCCGTCACACAGGCCGGCCCAGGATGTGTTTCGCTTTGTGTGATTTGATGTATTCATGTATACCCTGTGTGCATGTGGACTTGTGGATTCATGGAAGATTAATCTTGGAGGACTTGTTGTCATGTTGGCAACCTATGAATAGCATGACTGCAGTTGAACATCGACGCGTAATCAATAAAAAAGAAACGTATCAAGCATCAAATGAGGGGATTGAGTCAAACCCACATGTACTGAGACCCCCCCCCCCCCCCCCTCACAGAAGGAGAACATGCTTCTCCCACACGTATGACACAAACACAACATGCGACACACAGACGCTGTTCATGTGCTGAATGCACTCACCGTGCAGGAAGTCTTCTAATGCATGGCCAACAAGGCAGGGGATTCATAGTTAGTCCTCAGCTGAATGCATCAACATCCATGGTGTGTTTGACCGGGAGTGAAGCACGGATGCTGGTGCCAAACCTCCTTCCTCTCAGCATTTCTCACCTGAGTCGCCTCAGAGTTCATATTCCAGACTTTAAGAAACGAGAGCTTATATTAAAAACAATAGTTTTACTTGTATGTGAGTCTTTTATCATCAGCCTTTTCTCGGTGTGTTTAACTCAGCCAAGTCTGTTTGATCAACCAAACGAACCGATCGCACACCTCCTCCGCTCCAGGGCCCTGGTCCTCTGACAGGCCGTCCTCCAGCGGTCAGAGGTGGTCACACACGCCGTGCTCTCATGCCGTAGCAACCACAAGCCACGGCATACTGCTGCTGTATCGGTGTCATGCGTGTGGATGTGACCTAAAGCTACCATGTAGAATTGCATTCAACCGTTTTTGTTTTTTCATAGAAATGTTACAATAATTTCTATATGTTCCGAAAATAACACAGAAGCAAATATTGCTTTAGTTCTTTCCTCAATACTTTACAACTTCCCTACAACTACTACTGCCGATGTGACTTCAAAGCAGTCAACACAGAGCAGTCGGACACTGTGGGTTTTGGTATGGATGTGATATTTGTTGACACAAATCAAGCACACCGTGGATGAGGTCTTTACGTTGGTACGCGCCGCACAGTGAACCGTCCCCTCCTGCCTCCGGAGGCTGTCGAGTTCCAAGAGAACAAACGTTGTGCCCTTTTCCCACACAAAGGGAAAGGAGCTCCCTGTGCCGCTGCTGCCTTGCTTTAAGGCTGCCGGGCAACTTCTCAGGCAGGGGGAGATGAGCAGTCACATCCCAAGAGACGCCCGTCTCCACCTGGTGAGAGCCAGAGAGGTCATCCTTCAACCTTCAACATCTGGGACCAGAATGTCTTTACCTGTGGATGTCCCATTACACAATACCCTTTGGAAATTGAACATTTAATGACATATACATATATGTATATATCAGTTGCTGGAGCCCCTCTTATGTTTTTTAGGGGCCGAATCGACCAAATCACTCAAAACATTCACACTTGCATTACAATGAAATCCATACCAATGTTGATGTTTGACCATGTAATTCAAAGTGTCCACTAAGGAAGGACTAGTGCACATGCTGCTGTACAGCACTCACTGTAGTGATGGTGCAGCAGGTCATTGTGGTGCATGTGTGTGCGTTCACTTGAGATGGAGCCGACATCCAGACAGTGGTTTGACCTCTGACCCTAAGCCACCCTTCAGCTCTCCTTGCATCAGTCAGAAACAGCATCAAAGTGCAGCATGCACCACGGCCCATGACAGCTGGAATGGGCCACGCACACAGAGGACTTATGAGTTGTGGATATCATATTTATCCCAGAGGAGCTGATCTGAAAGTGTTTGGAGAATCCATGAAATTAAATAATGTTCTCTTACTAAAAACGTTCATCCGTACAGCTCGGTTCCTGATCCGTCCGTCTGTTCCTGTATTCTGTCACATTCTGAGCAGCGTTCCTGGCATCCCCTTGAAGCTGATGATCCTATCTCTCATCCCAGATTCAGCCTTTCTGGCCCAACAGGAGCCGAGTGATAACCGTGGGCAGAGACAGACTCGGCGGGTGTGAGTTGTTGTAAAGCCCCGGGCTGACAGCGGACCAATCGGTGCACATTAAAGTGCGACCGCGTGCTTGAACCGTCAACACGACCTCATCACGAAGGACCCGAAGAGGCCGAGCCGCTCCGCAGTCCAACGTGTGCGGCCCCTGTGGTAGTGACGAACAGGCCGATGGGCATTTATACCATAAACAAAGAGGGCATCTGAAGTAACAGCCCCGAGCAAATGGACCCTCCCACCCTGTGGAGCCTCCGCTCACATGTGCTGAGCCTTCTGTCACAGCTCAGGTAGAAGAGCCCTGGTGGCTCAGTGGAGAGAGGAGGCCATCCACGTGTCCTCCTCTGCTTCCCCTCTTCTCTTTTATTACAACAGGAACCACAGGAACTCGTCTCACTACCTGCATCCCGCGTTAACTCCCAATACATAATCAATCACCATCCCTCTGTTCATCCCTTCACGTTTAAACCCCTCGATATTCAGTAAGAACCCTTCCCATGTACGAATAGACTCATCGGACCACTTGATGCTGCTGGATTGGAAACAATAAAGTGGGGATCAATAAAGTGGGACTGACCATGAATAACCCTAACCCTCAATATTGATCATCAGTGCTAGCACACAATATGCACAGCACAACTATCAACACATCCTGAGACCAATGGTTTCTTTATTTTGATCTTTTTAGTGCTATTCCGATAATATCAGCTTTTTTCCCTCCGCTGGAGCAATATTTACTCCATGAAGTATCTGCTTCCATTTGAGGCTCATGACTTCTTCACCTGCGGGATGTGACCCAGCAGACTGATGGATTTAATCATTTCTTTAGGACCTGGCTCTCTCATCCTAAATGGAAATGACTCCTCTTCATCTTCTTCCACGATCACCTGAATACCTGGTTTGTTGGTCTGGGGTCTTCATCGCGGCTCGAGGCTCACCCTTTTTTTTTTTTTTTTTTTTCATTGAAGCATCAGGAAGCGCTGTGCCAACGGCTGCTTGTTTCAGTAGTGGCGTTTTGCTTTTATTTTATTGTCTTTTTTTTGCACTTTTCCTCTCTTTCTTTTTCTTTTCTTTCACGTTTGTCTTAGTTACGGTCGGACACTGGACCATAACTACTTTTTTCGATACTTCTACTGTGGCTTTTGTTCACTTTGTCGTGAGTATCGGTGAGCCGCAGCAAAACAATGACTGGGACCGTCGTCTACTGCGTGCTCAGCTGATCGCGCTGTGCAGGCCGAAGCTTCTGCCTGGAGACAGACCTGTGATCCCGCTGGAGCTACGGAGAAGGGCTCGCGGTTGCAGAGCGGGTGTCAAGCGGAGGGCTAAAACGAGGAGATACAAACCCTCGGTACCGTCGATCATAACGGGGAACGTGAGGTCTTTGGCGAATAAGACGGATGAGCTCGGCGCTGGTAATGACCGAGAGGGTCTTCCGTGAGAGCAGTCTCTTGTGTTTCACTGAGACGTGGCTGCACGCGGACTATCCGGATCACAGCGCCTCTTTGCCCGGCTTCAGGACTGTTCGGCTGACAGAGACGCTACACAGAGCGGTAAGAAGAGGGGTGGCCGGATCGCTGTTTATGTGAATGAACGGTGGTGCCACCCGGACCATGTGTGCGTGAAGGAGCGCTTCTGTAGCCCGAACATTGAACTGTTGGCCGTGGGGATGCGCCCGTACTATTTGCCGAGAGAGTTCACGTCCGCCATTGTGGTTGTCGTGTACGTGCCGCCATCAGCTGACGCTGAGGAAGCTGTGGACACCATCCACTCCACTGTGTCTGCTCTGCTGAATCATCAGCCTGGAGCATTCATGGCTATCACTGGTGACTTTAACCACACCACATTGGAAAAAGCTCTGCCAACCTTCCATCAATACATAGACTGCCCAACAAGGAACAATAAAACTCTGGACTTGCTGTATGCTAATACTAAGGACGCATACAGCGCCACTGCCCTTCCCCCCCTCGGCAGGTCTGATCATGACCTGGTCCGGCTGACACCCAGGTATGTTCCTCTGGTGAAGAGGCTGCCGGTGACCACCAGGACTGTGAGGAGGTGGTCTCTGGAGGCTAACGACGCCCTACAGGACTGCTTCGAGTCAACGGACTGGGATGTGCTGTGTGGACCGCACGGGGAGGACATCAACAGTATGACCGACTGCATCACGGAATACATCAAGTTCTGTGAACACACCACCATCCCATCACGGACTGTGCGCTGCTTCCCCACAACAAGCCCTGATCACCAGGGACCTGAAGGCGCAACATAACATGAAGAAAGCTGCTTTCAGGTCTGGAGACAGGGATGAGCTGAGGAAAGCCCAGCGCAACCTGAAGGTGAAGCTCAGGGAGGGCAAGGACTCCTACAGGAGGAAGCTGGAGGCCAAACTCCAGCTGAACAACACAAGGGAGGTGTGGTCTGGCATGAAGCAGATAACTGGCTTCAAGGTGGGAGGGAGACAGCCAGGGGGCTCCCTGGAGAGGGCCAACGAGCTGAACTGTTTTTCAATAGGTTCAGTTCACAGCCCTCCCCCGTCTCCTCCACACATCACACCTCCCAAACACCTCCCCCTCTGTCCCCCCTGCTGAGCTGCACATCCACCGAGCCCTCAATAACAATGGGCTCCTCCACCCTCCACTCTCTGTGACGACTGACCAGGTGAGAAGACAGCTGGAGAAACTACACCAGCGCAGAGCTGAAGGTCCTGATGGCATCAGCCCCAGGGTCCTAAAGACCTGCGCCACCCAGCTGTCTGGTGTCCTGCAGCGCCTCTTCAACCTCAGCCTGAGGCTGGGGAAGTCCCGTGCTGTGGAAGACGCCGTGCCTGGTCCCTGTCCCAAAGAAGTCAGCACCATCTGGCCTCAACGACTACCGACCGTCGCCTCACCTCCCATGTGATGAAGGTGCTGGAGAGGCTGGTCTTGGCCCACCTCCGCCGCAGGTGAAATCATCGTTGGACCCTCTGCAATTTGCTTACCAGCCTCATGTGGGAGTGGACGACGCCATCATCTACCTGCTGCAACGAGCTCAGTCGCACCTGGATGGAACCGATGTCTCTGTGAGAGTCACTTTCTTTGACTTCTCCAGTGCATTTAACACCATCCAGCCACTGCTGCTGAGTGAGAAGCTGCGGGTGGCCGGTGTGGACGCGCCCACCATCTCCTGGATCACTGACTACCTCACAGGCAGACCACAGTTTGTCAGAATGGGCCGTGTGCTGTCTGGAACGGTGGTCAGTGATGTTGAGCCCCACAGGAACTGTTCTGTCTCCTTCCTCTTCACCCTGTACACCAGTGACTTCCAGTACAACACGGAGTCATGCCATCTGCAGAAGTACTCTGATGATTCTGCAGTGGTCGGGTGTATTAGGGATGGACGGGAGGAGGAGTACAGGGCAGTGGTGAGTGACTTTGTAAAGTGGGCCGATGAGAACCACCTGCGGCTGAACGTGGCCAAGACCAGAGAGATGGTGGTGGACTTCAGGAGGAAGGCGACAGCTCCTACACCTCTGAGTGTCCTGGGAGTGGACGTGGACATGGTGGAGGAGTACAAGTACCTGGGCGTCTCCATCGACAGCCGACTGAACTGGAAGGCCAACATCAACGCTGTACAAGAAGGGGATGAGTCGTCTCTTTTTCCTGAGAAAGCTTCGATCCTTCAACGTGTGCAGCAAGATGCTGGAGTTATTCTACCAGTCGGTTGTCGCCAGTGTGCTGCACTTTGCCATTGTCTGCTGGGGAGCAGCATCGAGCCGGTGACACCAGCCGTCTTAACAAACTGGTTAGGAAGGCTGGCTCCATCATCGGCTGCCAGCTGGAGCACCTGGAACAGGTGGTGGAGAGGAGGTCGTTGAAGAAACTGGTGTCCATATTGGACAACCCGGACCACCCTCTCCACCACCTCCTACAGGGACAGAGGAGTACTTTCTCCAGACGTCTCCTCACGCTCCGCTGCCACAAGGAGAGATACAGGAGAACATTCCTGCCGACGGCTATGAGGCTCTACAACAGTTCACCTCTTGCCAGATCACCCTAACCCTTCTTATATTTTGTGTTTTTTTTATTTTTATTCTTGTGTGTTGCTGCTACTGACTCGACAAATTTCCCCTTGGGGATTAATAAAGTATATATCTATCTATCTATCTATCTCTCTAAATAAATGGACTTTCAAACGTCGTCTTGTCATTTCCCTTCTCTTCCTGGCACTGATTGATTGTGTGATGATATTTGAAGTGAAGTGTTTGCAGTCGGCTCGGGGGTCGGTCGCTGTTGACTGTTGGACTCGTCAAGGCAAACCGTCTGTTAGGATCTGGAGTTTGTGTCTTGTTGTGTGTCTTGTTTTGAAGTCCTTGTGTCACCTGTCTCCCTGTGATTGTCTGCCCTGGTCCTGATTGGTTCCTCCTGTGTGATTGCTGGCCCCGCCCTCATTGTGTCTACCTGTGTCTCGTTCCCCGTTGTCCAATCACCTCCGCCTGCCTGTGGATGTGAACCTGTTCTCTCGTTCTGTGTGGCTTCGTCCCGTTTGGTCTGCGTTTTGTCGTCCTGTCTGGTTTGTGGAATTAAATATTGGTTGTGCAGTTATGAAGGCATTTGGGTCTTCTCTCTCGCTGCGACGTCCGTGACACTTCATGACACTTCATGACACCTCATGACACCTCATGACACTTCATGACACCTCATGACACTTCATGACACCGCATGACACCTCATGACACTTCATGACACCTCATGACACCTCATGACACCTCATGACACTTCATGACACCGCATGACACCTCATGACACTTCATGACACTTCATGACACTTCATGACACTTCATGACACTTCATGACACCGCATGACACCTCATGACACTTCATGACACCTCATGACACCTCATGACACTTCATGACACTTCATGACACCGCATGACACCTCATGACACTTCATGACACCTCATGACACTTCATGACACCTCATGACACTTCATGACACCTCATGACACTTCATGACACTTCATGACACCTCATGACACTTCATGACACTTCATGACACCGCATGACACCTCATGACACTTCATGACACTTCATGACACCTCATGACACCTCATGACACCTCATGACACCTCATGACACCTCATGACACCTCATGACACTTCATGACACTTCATGACACCTCATGACACTTCATGACACCTCATGACACCTCATGACACCTCATGACACCTCATGACACTTCATGACACCTCATGACACCTCATGACACTTCATGACACCTCATGACACCTCATGACACCTCATGACACTTCCTGACACCTCATGACACTTCATGACGCCGTCCTGGTCTTTACGCTCTTTGCTCAGCCTGTGAATGTTCGTCGTGACTCAGACGTCGTGGAGCTGGAACGTCTCCCATGGGAACTTGTCATTGGATGATTGTGGCATGTCCGCCTCCCCTCTCTCTTTGACTGGTGTATCTCCTATGAAATATCCAGTGAAGGCGTGGAAGGGGGCCGGGGACCCCGTAACAGAGGCCACTACGCTGTGGTTTAGTAAAATCATAAAGATGATACCGTTGTGTGGTCATGACTTCTTAGAGCCATCAGCGCTTTCCTCCCCATGCAGGTCCAATTGACCGAGGACACGATTGGCATTTAAAACAATACGAGTTGGACGTGTAACAACTTCACATCTGGTACGAAACACAGAAGACGACGTCGGTCGGGGTCAAGAGGTCGCCGCTCCTCTTCTCCATGTTCCTGCCATCAGATCAAGAGGAAAGCAGAACTTCCTGGTGTTGGATGTGTTTGAACATTGTCTCTGTCTTCATGGGTCTTTGGTTCTGGCTCCTGCCCTCGTGTGTTTCCCCGCCGCCGTGACGGTCCACAGCGGCTCTCCATCGCTCTCCTGCTCCTGAGCGGCCATCTTTCCTTCTTGTGGATATCCTCCCTGGTTTCCTGTTTTCCTTTCCTTTGCCTTTTGTTCCTTCCTTTCCTGCTTTCCTCGTGAAACATGTTGGCATTTGGACCGCGTTGCTCCGTGTCCTGGTTTTTGGTTCTGTGCCTTCTCCCTGGTCCTGTTTGCTGTCTGGACCAATGAGCTGTGTCTGGAGGCGGATGCCCACACATCCAGCTGTGCTGCAGCATCTGGTCGACATGGCTCATTGTTCCAGAGCAGGAGACTATTCATCCTCCTCTGAGAGGTAGGGATTTTAAAAAACACTAGCTCGTAAACAAATAATAACATAGTATAATAGGTAAAACAAAGGTACTTACATTTCTCAGTTCAAACTAACTTGCTTAGGCCTTATAGCGTTTTTAATGTATAGCTTTAAAAAATAAGAATAAAACGTTAAGCAGGTGGTTAAGAACTCCACACAAGAGTTAACACCTTTCTCTCAGAATAATCTAATAATAGATATCATTTAGAATACAAAGGGACCGGATTATTCTGACCAGCTGTTCCCCAGCAGAAGCTCTCACAGGCGTGAAGACCACAGCTGGACGGCACTGGAGGACAGACAAGTGGTGGGAGCAGAGATGTTGGAGACATTTCTCAGGAATGTTTCTTGCAACTGTAACATAGTCAATCTGGTCTGCATTAAATCCAGCTAAAATGGAATTTACGCCACCTGCTGTGGTTAAGGTGCACTTGCAGTTCATAACAAGACGCAAGAGATTGTGGGGGATCCCCAGAGTGACTCGGGACTCCCCAAGAGGTAACGTCTGTCTGATCGGGTCTGTGGGCTATATCGGGGTAATAGATAGGAATAGTGAATGTAAAGTAAGCTGGCTTTATTTGTTTGTTTAGTAATTGTCTTAGATTGTATTCGTCATGTTTTCATTAGGTTATGTATTAGTTTTATATGTTTTGTCGCCAGTCATAAATGTTAATAGTAGCTAACCTAGCTAACAGGAACGTGGCTCCGTCTCTAGAGCGGAGCACGTTGCCCACAGACGACGTCCTCTGTCCCTTTGTGTGAATGCAGGTATGTTACAGTGTGTTGTTCTTATGAGTGTGTTATTAATGAGTGAGTTGTTATTATTACTCTGTTATTTAATTGTTATAAATATGAATAATTAGTTAGTTAAGAAAGACAGTTTCTGTTCCTTTTCATTTATTTTATGGTCATGTAAATCCACTATACGATCACTGTTTTGTATATTATTTAATGTGACTGTATTTAAATGGGAAACAAGAGCGACTCGGGATTCCACAAGAGAGCGGAGCACGTTGCCCACAGAAACTGACGACGTCCTCTGTCCCTTTGTGTGAATGCAGAATAAACCGTTGCTCCCAGCCTGCCCAGCTCCAGGGAGATTCATTGACCAGGAGACATCTCACAGGGGTCACACAACCAAGCCATGAACATGTGTGTCTCGCGTCTTGGGGACGCGTGTGTGTCGCTCAGACACTCGTTCTCTGAGGGCAGCAGCTCCTCCGCCGCCTGTTGCCGGTGGTGTGACCATGTTCCTCTCCGCTGAGTCCGTCACGGCGCGGTTATGGGCGACCTTTGTGACCTGTAGGAAAGCACTCTCACAACACACCCAGGTCAAAGCTCTTACTGAAGCACACGTTGCATTCAACAGGGTGATTCATAGCTCTGATCAAATCCGGTACAGTAATGTTGTGTGATGCTTTTTAATTGGAGGTCCATTTTGGTATTAATTTCTTTTATTTCTCTGCAAGCGGCTCAAGGTGGTTTAATAAAAGCGAGATGTTTAGAGGTCAAAGCACTGTGTCCGGTACTTAATGGTTTCATTTAACACACACCTCTGGAAATAGATCATACTGCGTATCATCATTTCCAAAATACATGTAATAATATGTGAAACCTTTAATGCCTTTCATCAATGGAGTGAAATGATTTGCTAGATTAAGACATTGAGAAAATCTACAAGCAAATCTAACAGTTTCCACAGTAAAGATGAGGCGACAGTAAAACTCCACAAAGGCACTAAATGCATGACATATAAAAAGAGAAAAAAGGATAAAAACATCACTACACAGAAGTAGAGGGATGTCACTCAGACAACTTGGAGAAACAATGAAGACAGTAAAGCCCGGTCTGTTGAATGCATGCATAGATAAATAATCATTTCTTCCCACAAAGATACTGTAAATGCACTCCGTCTCATCGACACCGTAAAGAATGCATTCAATGTTACTCGTGTTCTTTATCATGATATCATGCTGCTTTCTAAAAATGTGTTAAACTACGACTGCAGTGCTGAACGGATAACAAGTACACAGTGTGTTCCACCAGAGCCTCTGTTGTGTTGGCCGTCACTCACCTTGTCTTCGTTTCAGACTCCTCCCTCCTTGTGTGCCGCCCTCCTGTGTGATTGCAGGCTCCGCCCTCATTGTTCCTCCTGTGTGATTGCAGGCTCCGCCCTCATTGTTTCCTCCTGTGTGATTGCAGGCTCCGCCCTCATTGTTCCTCCTGTGTGATAGCAGGCTCCGCCCTCATTGTTCCTCCTGTGTGATTGCAGGCTCCGCCCTCATTGTTCCTCCTGTGTGATTGCAGGCTCCGCCCTCATTGTTCCTCCTGTGTGATTGCAGGCTCCGCCCTCATTGTTTCCTCCTGTGTGATTGCAGGCTCCGCCCTCATTGTTCCTCCTGTGTGATAGCAGGCTCCGCCCTCATTGTTCCTCCTGTGTGATAGCAGGCTCCGCCCTCATTGTTTCCTCCTGTGTGATTGCAGGCCCCACCCTCATTGTTCCTCCTGTGTGATTGCAGGCTCCGCCCTCATTGTTCCACCTGTGTGATTGCAGGCTCCGCCCTCATTGTTCCTCCTGTGTGATTGCAGGCTCCGCCCTCATTGTTCCTCCTGTGTGATTGCAGGCTCCGCCCTCATTGTTCCTCCTGTGTGATTGCAGGCTCCGCCCTCATTGTTCCTCCTGTGTGATTGCAGGCTCCGCCCTCATTGTTCCTCCTGTGTGATTGCAGGCTCCGCCCTCATTGTTTCCTCCTGTGTGATTGCAGGCTCCACCCTCATTGTTCCTCCTGTGTGATTGCAGGCTCCGCCCTCATTGTTCCTCCTATGTGATAGCAGGCTCCGCCCTCATTGTTTCCTCCTGTGTGATTGCAGGCTCCGCCCTCATTGTTTCCTCCTGTGTGATTGCAGGCTCCGCCCTCATTGTTCCTCCTGTGTGATTGCAGGCTCCGCCCTCATTGTTCCTCCTGTGTGATTGCAGGCTCCGCCCTCATTGTTTCCTCCTGTGTGATTGCAGGCTCCGCCCTCATTGTTTCCTCCTGTGTGATTGCAGGCTCCGCCCTCATTGTTTCCTCCTGTGTGATTGCAGGCTCCGCCCTCATTGTTTCCTCCTGTGTGATTGCAGGCTCCGCCCTCATTGTTTCCTCCTGTGTGATTGCAGGCTCCGCCCTCATTGTTTCCTCCTGTGTGATTGCAGGCTCCGCCCTCATTGTTTCCTCCTGTGTGATTGCAGGCTCCGCCCTCATTGTTCCTCCTGTGTGATTGCAGGCCCCGCCCTCATTGTTCCTCCTGTGATAGCAGGCTCCGCCCTCATTGTTCCTCCTGTGTGATAGCAGGCTCCGCCCTCATTGTTCCTCCTGTGTGATTGCAGGCTCCGCCCTCATT
The DNA here is from genome assembly GCF_029220125.1 of Pseudoliparis swirei. Classification (NCBI taxonomy): domain Eukaryota; kingdom Metazoa; phylum Chordata; class Actinopteri; order Perciformes; family Liparidae; genus Pseudoliparis; species Pseudoliparis swirei. Next base: position 23,415,625 of record NC_079398.1, on the reverse strand, counting down.
GTTCCGCCTGTGTGATAGCAGGCTCCGCCCTCATTGTTTCCTCCTGTGTGATTGCAGGCTCCGCCCTCATTGTTTCCTCCTGTGTGATTGCAGGCTCCGCCCTCATTGTTCCTCTTGTGTGATTGCAGGCCCCGCCCTCATTGTTCCTCCTGTGTGATAGCAGGCCCCGCCCTCATTGTTTCCTCCTGTGTGATAGCAGGCTCCGCCCTCATTGTTCCTCTTGTGTGATTGCAGGCCCCGCCCTCATTGTTCCTCCTGTGTGATAGCAGGCCCCGCCCTCATTGTTCCTCCTGTGTGATTGCAGGCTCCACCCTCATTGTTTCCTCCTGTGTGATAGCAGGCCCCGCCCTCATTGTTCCTCCTGTGTGATTGCAGGCTCTGCCCTCATTGTTCCTCTTGTCTGATTGCAGGCCCCGCCCTCATTGTTCCTCCTGTGTGATAGCAGGCCCCGCCCTCATTGTTTCCTCCTGTGTGATTGCAGGCTCCACCCTCATTGTTTCCTCCTGTGTGATAGCAGGCCCCGCCCTCATTGTTCCTCCTGTATGATAGCAGGCTCCGCCCTCATTGTTCCTCCTGTGTGATTGCAGGCTCCGCCCTCATTGTTTCCTCCTGTGTATTTAGTCCGTGTCGACCTCTCGTCTGTCGGTTCGTCTCTAAATCTTTGCCAGTAAAGAGCTTTTGTTTCTCGACTGACTCCCTCGTCTCTACGGTCTGCAGTCGAGTCCTACTTCCTACTTCCTGTGGCGCCCCGCCAGGTCGTCACGGTGTCGATAGAGACTCTGATGTTCCTCTCGCTACGAGGCTTTGTCCCAAGCCAGACGGCCAGTTTACAGCAGTCACACTTCTTCTCTGTGACTGCAGCACGGCGGTCCATCGGCAGCCCACCACGAGGTCCGCGAGCGCGTCTTTGTCCATGTTTCCTGAGGAGCAGACGTTCCTCAGAGCGACAGGTATCCAGAGCACCCTGCTGTCACCGCCTCACCGGAGCGTTCCCTCCTCAGGCTTCCCGTGTTCACAGTGCTGCCTGCATGGAGCATGAGAGGAGGCAGGAGTTACGGCTTCGTGCCACCAGGCCTCTACATCTGGAGAAGTGACGGGTTCTGACGTGCCCACTCCCCAGGTGGTGCCCTTGAAAGTGTGTGGGTCAACTCCATCGGGTCTCGCTTTGTTTTTATCAGCGTGCATCATGATGGTGTCATAACTCCTATTGGGTAGCTGGAACATGTGTTCCGATGCCGTCGGGCTCCCGTTAGCGCTGCGTGTTCAACAGCCTGTGGGCGCCTCGGTTCACTGACGGCTCTGACCCTCCTCCTCCAGCCGGTTCCCCCGTCGGGCACCTTCACCTCTTCACACGGTGGTTTTCGTCGCTCTGTGTTCCGGCTTCTCTCTCGGCTGCCGGCCGTGTCGGCTCTGTGGTCCTGTGCCATGTGGAACATACCAAAGAACTGGAGTCATTTAATTTGAGTATTTTAATTTACAAGCTTGCACTTTTACTTACATTTACTTACACGGCACATCATTCACAGTTATTTGGAGCAATTTTCTGGAAACCTGATGTATGCAAGTCCAATATTCGCTGCCTTTTAGTTATTTTTCTCTCGCTCTTGACGACTGAAGGAAATATCTGGCTTTTCCGAAGGTGCCTTCTGCAGCAGCTGGTGGCTGTCTGCTGGTGGTGTGGTGGCAGCTGCTGTGTGCAGCGTGTTCCCAGCTTCTCGCTGCAGCTGCCCTCATGTCCAAAAACCATGAGCGCGGTCGTTTTGAACCAAACAGTAAAGCTGTTGACCTGACGGCTCGACAATGAGCTCAAACTCACATTGTCAAGTTCTATTCATGGATTTTCGTCAAGATATTTCCTCTAAAATGTGGTGGAGTAGAAGTATTGATGCATTTCACCATTTGTAGAAGATTTTTAGATGATTTTTGGTGTGAACACATGCCGTCTCCTTGTTGCACCTAGAGTCAGATAAAACTTTAAACCCTGATTCATATTTCTTTATGATCGCATGTAAACAATATGGTTTATTAGTGGACATAAAAGGCCCTCCAAGGTCCAATGCTTCATACTAGCAGGCGAGGAAAGAGTGTAGGGGTCAGTGTGTATAAGAGCATTTCCCTCCGATGAGGATTGTGGCAGAAGTTGTGCTGTTTAGCATTTAATTAAGGATCCTTCAACCGCAACATTGACACATATTTCAGCACCCAACTAAGTCTGCTTTCATAATGTGCGGCTGGTGGGTCCTCCGTGCTGCCTCCCTCTGATATATCACATCCATCATCCAGTTCCTGTGTGTTGTTCTCGGCCACAGCAGCGACCCGGCTGAGTGATGCCGTCTAGCGCAGCAGCAGAGGCAGTAATGAGCTTGTATATCGGGCTGTAATCTCTTCTACATGTAAATGTATTCTGGAACTCTAATTTATTCATTCGAAATGTAACTTCATCAATTTGTCACTCATCTCGCTTACAACGCCGGCCACGCCGCTGTGAGGAGAGCGGGCGGCGGGGTCGTCCGGCTCCAGGAGAGGATGCTCGATATTGAATTCCTTCAAGCGGGGGAACGTGGGAGAGGAGAGGAGCTTCATGTCCTCTTCTAGAGGGGAATGTGAAGCTGGCTCGTCCACGCCTGGAACGGCTTCATATTTAATATGACAAACATGAGGCCGGTGTGAGCGGCGGCGCAGACGAGGCTGCGTGCTTCTTCCCCGTCGACCTGCTTCTGGATGCACTTCTCGTGTCGCTGCATCGAGGCGTGAAACGCGTCACCGGATGAACGTAGCCAAGCACTCAGTGTGTGTGTGTGTGTGTCCAGGATCCTGAAGAAGGTTTCCACACCAGGTGGAGGAGGAACACGTTCATGCAGAGTAGCACACGGCCATCTCTCTCTGGGTTGTCGTCGACAGCATCCAATGAAAAGTGCTGACGCCGACATTCCTCTGGGCAGAATGATTCCATGTCCGTGGGCAGCGGAGGCCGTTTGTGACCCGGCCACGCCCCGCATGCGGCAGCTGGAGCCTCGAGCTGTCCGGCCAAACTCGTCTGACAACGGGCAGAATAGCCAAAACACTTCCCATCCCCCCTGTGGCTGTCAGGTCACTCTGTAAACACTCCTCCGTCACAGCCCTCTGCACTCAGCTGTGATGTCATCGTCTCTGATGGAATCAGAAGACACCAAGAGGACGTCTCTGAGCCGCTGCGCCGCTGGAGGAGCGATCCTTCCTTCTGACACCCAGAGAGTCATTCCAATCCGCTTCAGAGACGAGGAGAACGTCACGACGGTCCAGACCGGTTTGAAAGCCGTTCTGTACAGGAACCAGTGGTCCACTTGTCTTTGCCCAGCAGCTCCTTGTTTAGCTTTTATCTCTCCTCTTGAAAGTGTAAGCGGTTTTCCAAAATTGCATGTCTGGTAAAGTAATAATTCACCAACGACATTCTCTCGTTCTCTCCTTTCCAACGGGAGGATTTATCCTCTGATCACAGGTAAAACACAAGATCCATGCGACTGGATCACAGCGGAGTCCTTCTGGGTCGGCACAGGTCAGAACCCAGAACCACTCTGCTCTCCCCAAACAAGTCCGGCTCTCCCAGCACCCACATCCCGAGACGGGGTCCTGGCCTCGGATCTGCTCGTCCCCCTCCTTTAAGAGAGGGACGAGGGCCCCCTCTCTGGTTGTAACAACATGATGTGTTGGCTGAGGCGGAGTGGCTGACCTTGGAGAGGCCGACTGGACCCTCGTGGACCCTCATGGACCCTCCAGCTGCTGCGTGATGTTTATTCCGAGGTGTGACAGAGCTGGACAGGACCGTCCAATTCCATAATTCAGATTACTGTGATGACGTCTTTCTGCCTCGTCTTGGCTGATGTTGCCCCATGAAGTATCAGCCATAACAAAAACCTCGTACTACTTGCCCACATTTGCCTGTGAACATGTCAGCATATCGAGTCCCCAAGTGTTTTGTCTGGGAGATCAAATATCTAGTGACAAGCACTAAAGTAAAAATGTTAAAATGGCCATCTCCTTTGCTTATGTAGATAACATATAAGCATCGGTATTAAATTGAGACTGTTTAATGAACAGTTAAACACTCCTTTTAGTAACAGTTGCGTCCCGTGAAAAGTAACTTATAGTTACTCGTATGAGTCGAGCTGCCAGGTCTCCCATATATGCACCGTGGCGTCTTCCATCTGGTGTCGGGCTGGAGGCCCGGTGGGTCTGACCTCTGTTCAGGGAGCCTGAGAGGCACCGGGTCTGAGCTGGGAAGCAGCTCATGTGACCCGAACCCTGTCTCTGCTGTCCAGGATGAAGCCCACCTCTAGTCAAACACAATAGAGCCCACCTCTAGTCAAACACAAGAGAGCCCACCTCTAGTCAAACACAATAGAGCCCACCTCTAGTCAAACACAATAGAGCCTGTGGCGGGTGGAGATTTCACCCTGTTCTAATGGTAGGGGAAACACTGGAGTTGATAAGCGTGTCTTCTTGTCTGATCAATACGCAACTGTGAGGTGCGCGAATGGACCGAGCGGCCAGCTGCTGATCACTCACTCAACAGCCCGACCTGCTTGAACAGACGGAGCACCGAAGACCCATTTTGACCCAGGAAAAACCCTGAATTATAATTAGCCAACCAAAATCGTGTGAAAATTAGGTAGTAATAAATACAGTGAATAAAATGGTACAAATATATGTTAATAATAATTTGTGGCCCTTTGCACCTGTTGTGGTTTAAATGTGGCCCTCTTGGCCTCCGAAGTTGAGTACCCCTGCAATAGAGCCCACCTCTAGTCAAACACAATAGAGCCCACCTCTAGTCAAACACAAGAGAGCCCACCTCTAGTCAAACACAATAGAGCCCACCTCTAGTCAAACACAATAGAGCCCACCTCTAGTCAAACACAATAGAGCCCACCTCTAGTCAAACACAAGAGAGCCCACCTCTAGTCAAACACAATAGAACACAAGAGAGCCCACCTCTAGTCAAACACAATAGAGCCCACCTCTAGTCAAACACAATAGAGCCCACCTCTAGTCAAACCCAATAGAGCCCACCTCTAGTCTAACACAATAGAGCCCACCTCTAGTCAAACACAATAGAGCCCACCTCTAGTCAAACCCAATAGAGCCCACCTCTAGTCAAACACAAGAGAGCCCACCTCTAGTCAAACACAATAGAGCCCACCTCTAGTCAAACACAATAGAGCCCACCTCTAGTTAAACACAATAGAGCCCACCTCTAGTCAAACACAAGAGAGCCCACCTCTAGACAAACACAATAGAGCCCACCTCTAGTCAAACACAATAGAGCCCACCTCTAGTCAAACACAATAGAGCCCACCTCTAGTCAAACACAAGAGAGCCCACCTCTAGTCAAACCCAATAGAGCCCACCTCTAGTCAAACACAATAGAGCCCACCTCTAGTCAAACACAATAGAGCCCACCTCTAGTCAAACACAAGAGAGCCCACCTCTAGTCAAACACAAGAGAGCCCACCTCTAGTCAAACACAAGAGAGCCCACCTCTAGTCAAACACAATAGAGCCCACCTCTAGTCAAACACAAGAGAGCCCACCTCTAGTCAAACACAATAGAGCCCACCTCTAGTCAAACACAAGAGAGCCCACCTCTAGTCAAACACAATAGAGCCCACCTCTAGTCAAACACAAGAGAGCCCACCTCTAGCCAAACACAATAGAGCCCACCTCTAGTCAAACACAATAGAACACAAGAGAGCCCACCTCTAGTCAAACACAATAGAGCCCACCTCTAGTCAAACCCAATAGAGCCCACCTCTAGTCTAACACAATAGAGCCCACCTCTAGTCTAACACAATAGAGCCCACCTCTAGTCAAACACAATAGAGCCCACCTCTAGTCAAACCCAATAGAGCCCACCTCTAGTCAAACACAAGAGAGCCCACCTCTAGTCAAACACAATAGAGCCCACCTCTAGTCAAACACAAGAGAGCCCACCTCTAGTCAAACACAATAGAGCCCACCTCTAGTCAAACACAAGAGAGCCCACCTCTAGCCAAACACAATAGAGCCCACCTCTAGTCAAACACAATAGAACACAAGAGAGCCCACCTCTAGTCAAACACAATAGAGCCCACCTCTAGTCAAACCCAATAGAGCCCACCTCTAGTCTAACACAATAGAGCCCACCTCTAGTCTAACACAATAGAGCCCACCTCTAGTCAAACACAATAGAGCCCACCTCTAGTCAAACCCAATAGAGCCCACCTCTAGTCAAACACAAGAGAGCCCACCTCTAGTCAAACACAATAGAGCCCACCTCTAGTCAAACACAATAGAGCCCACCTGTAGTCAAACACAAGAGAGCCCACCTCTAGTCAAACACAAGAGAGCCCACCTCTAGTCAAACACAATAGAGCCCACCTCTAGTCAAACCCAATAGAGCCCACCTCTAGTCAAACACAAAAGAGCCCACCTCAAGTCAAACACAATAGAGCCCACCTCTAGTCAAACACAAAAGAGCCCACCTCAAGTCAAACACAAGAGAGCCCACCTCTAGTCAAACACAATAGAGCCCACCTCAAGTCAAACACAATAGAGCCCACCTCTAGTCAAACACAAGAGAGCCCACCTCTAGTCAAACACAATAGAGCCCACCTCTAGTCAAACACAATAGAGCCCAATTTAGTTAAACACAAGAGAGCCCACCTCTAGTCAAACACAAGAGAGCCCACCTCTAGTCAAACCCAATAGAGCCCACCTCTAGTCTAACACAATAGAGCCCACCTCTAGTCAAACACAATAGAGCCCACCTCTAGTCAAACCCAATAGAGCCCACCTCTAGTCAAACACAAGAGAGCCCACCTCTAGTCAAACACAATAGAGCCCACCTCTAGTCAAACCCAATAGAGCTCACCTCTAGTCAAACACAAGAGAGCCCACCTCTAGTCAAACACAATAGAGCCCACCTCTAGTCAAACACAATAGAGCCCACCTCTAGTTAAACACAAGAGAGCCCACCTCTAGTCAAACACAAGAGAGCCCACCTCTAGTCAAACACAATAGAGCCCACCTCTAGTCAAACACAATAGAGCCCACCTCTAGTCAAACACAATAGAGCCCACCTCTAGTCAAACACAAGAGAGCCCACCTCTAGTCAAACACAATAGAGCCCACCTCTAGTCAAACACAATAGAGCCCACCTCTAGTCAAACACAATAGAGCCCACCTCTAGTCAAACACAATAGAGCCCACCTCTAGTCAAACACAAGAGAGCCCACCTCTAATCAAACACAATAGAGCCCACCTCTAGTCAAACACAAGAGAGACCACCTCTAGTCAAACACAATAGAGCCCACCTCTAGTCAAACACAAGAGAGCCCACCTCTAGTCAAACACAATAGAGCCCACCTCTAGTCAAACACAATAGAACACAAGAGAGCCCACCTCTAGTCAAACACAATAGAGCCCACCTCTAGTCAAACACAAGAGAGCCCACCTCTAGTCAAACACAATAGAGCCCACCTCTAGTCAAACACAATAGAGCCCACCTCTAGTCAAACACAATAGAGCCCACCTCTAGTCAAACACAAGAGAGCCCACCTCTAGTCAAACACAATAGAGCCCACCTCTAGTCAAACACAATAGAACACAAGAGAGCCCACCTCTAGTCAAACACAATAGAGCCCACCTCTAGTCAAACACAAGAGAGCCCACCTCTAGTCAAACACAAGAGAGCCCACCTCTAGTCAAACACAATAGAGCCCACCTCTAGTCAAACACAATAGAGCCCACCTCTAGTCAAACCCAATAGAGCCCACCTCTAGTCAAACACAAAAGAGCCCACCTCAAGTCAAACACAATAGAGCCCACCTCTAGTCAAACACAAAAGAGCCCACCTCAAGTCAAACACAAGAGAGCCCACCTCTAGTCAAACACAATAGAGCCCACCTCAAGTCAAACACAATAGAGCCCACCTCTAGTCAAACACAAGAGAGCCCACCTCTAGTCAAACACAATAGAGCCCACCTCTAGTCAAACACAATAGAGCCCACCTCTAGTTAAACACAAGAGAGCCCACCTCTAGTCAAACACAAGAGAGCCCACCTCTAGTCAAACCCAATAGAGCCCACCTCTAGTCTAACACAATAGAGCCCACCTCTAGTCAAACACAATAGAGCCCACCTCTAGTCAAACCCAATAGAGCCCACCTCTAGTCAAACACAAGAGAGCCCACCTCTAGTCAAACACAATAGAGCCCACCTCTAGTCAAACCCAATAGAGCTCACCTCTAGTCAAACACAAGAGAGCCCACCTCTAGTCAAACACAATAGAGCCCACCTCTAGTCAAACACAATAGAGCCCACCTCTAGTCAAACACAAGAGAGCCCACCTCTAGTCAAACACAAGAGAGCCCACCTCTAGTCAAACACAATAGAGCCCACCTCTAGTCAAACACAATAGAGCCCACCTCTAGTCAAACACAAGAGAGCCCACCTCTAGTCAAACACAATAGAGCCCACCTCTAGTCAAACACAATAGAGCCCACCTCTAGTCAAACACAATAGAGCCCACCTCTAGTCAAACACAAGAGAGCCCACCTCTAATCAAACACAATAGAGCACCTCTAGTCAAACACAAGAGAGACCAAGAGACCTCTAGTCAAACACAATAGAGCCCACCTCTAGTCAAACACAAGAGAGCCCACCTCTAGTCAAACACAATAGAGCCCACCTCTAGTCAAACACAATAGAACACAAGAGAGCCCACCTCTAGTCAAACACAATAGAGCCCACCTCTAGTCAAACACAAGAGAGCCCACCTCTAGTCAAACACAATAGAGCCCACCTTCAAGTTTCAAGTTTCAAGTTTTTATTGTCACATCCCCTTTTATACAAGTATAATCGGTTCGTGAAATTCTTATGTGCAAAACACCCGACAGCAGTAGCAGACTAAAAAAAGAATAAGAATGAGAATAAACTATACAATATCCACACACAAAAAAGAAGAAAGTATTAACAATATATATATAAAACAGTGTAATAGAATATACATCATGACAATATATATATATAAAACAATGTAATAGAATATACACTTTTTTGAGACTATATATATATATATATATATTTTTTAAAATACAAATATATATACAATATATATATATATAAACAATGTAATAAAATATACACCATGGCCATAGATATTCACAGAATATGTTCTGGTGTATAGTGTTAATGAGGGTCTCAGTCCTTGTTCAGCAGCCTGATGGCCTGACTGAAGAAGCTGTCCCTCAGTCTGTTTGTGCGGCACTTGATACTGCGGTATCGCCTGCCTGACGGTAGAAGGGTGAACAGTTTGTGGCGGGTGGTTATTGTCTTTCAGCATCCGCTTGGCCTGGCCACGCACCGCTTGGTGTATATGTCCAGGATGGAGGAAGCTCACCTCCAACGATGTACTGTGCCGACCGCACCACCCTCTGTAGTGCCCTACGCCCAGGGCGGTGCAGTTCCGCACCAGACGGTGATGCAACCTGTCAGAACACTCTCGATGGTACTGGTGTAGAATGTTCTGAGGATGCGGGGGGCCATGTTGAATTTCCTCAGTCGCCTAAGGAAATACAGGCGTTGTTGGGCCCTTTTCACCACGTGAGTGGTGTGCGTGGTCCATGTGAGGTCCTCGGAGATGTGCACGCCGAGGAACTTGAAGCTGCTGACCCGCTCTACTGCAACTCCGTCTATGGAGATGGGGGTGTGCTCTCCTCTCCGCTTCCTGTAGTCCACGATCAGCTCCTTGGTCTTCTTGACGTTGAGGACGAGGCTGTTCTCCTGGCCCCACTGTACCACCTCTAGTCAAACACAATAGAGCCCACCTCTAGTCAAACACAATAGAGCCCACCTCTAGTCAAACACAAGAGAGCCCACCTCTAGTCAAACACAATAGAGCCCACCTCTAGTCAAACACAAGAGAGCCCACCTCTAGTCAAACACAAGAGAGCCCACCTCTAGTCAAACACAATAGAGCCCACCTCTAGTCAAACACAAGAGAGCCCACCTCTAGTCAAACACAAGAGAGCCCACCTAGTCAAACACAATAGAGCCCACCTCTAGTCAAACACAATAGAGCCCACCTCTAGTCAAACACAAGAGAGCCCACCTCTAGTCAAACACAATAGAGCCCACCTCTAGTCAAACACAATAGAGCCCACCTCTAGTCAAACACAATAGAACACAAGAGAGCCCACCTCTAGTCAAACACAAGAGCCCACCTCTAGTCAAACACAATAGAGCCCACCTCTAGTCAAACACAATAGAGCCCACCTTAGTCAAACACAATAGAGCCCACCTTGGTCAAACACAAGAGCCCACCTCTAGTCAAACACAATAGAGCCACCCTCTAGTCAAACACAATAGAGCCCACCTCTAGTCAAACACAAGACAGCCCACCTCTAGTCAAACACAATAGAGCCCACCTCTAGTCAAACACAAGAGAGCCCACCTCTAGTCAAACACAATAGAGCCCACCTCTAGTCAAACACAATAGAGCCCACCTCTAGTCAAACACAATAGAGCCCACATCTAGTCAAGCAGAATAGAGCCCTTAGTCAAACACAAGAGAGCCCACCTCTAGTCAAACACAATAGAGCCCACCTCTAGTCAAACACAATAGAGCCCACCTCTAGTCAAACACAATAGAGCCCACCTCTAGTCAAACACAATAGAGCCCACCTCTAGTCAAACACAAGAGAGCCCACCTCTAGTCAAACACAATAGAGCCCACCTCTAGTCAAACACAAGAGCCCACCTCTAGTCAAACACAATAGAGCCCACCTCTAGTCAAACACAATAGAGCCCACATCTAGTCAAGCAGAATAGAGCCCACCTCTAGTCTAACCCAATAGAGCCCACCTCTAGTCTAACACAATAGAGCCCACCTCTAGTCAAACACAATAGAGCCCACCTCTAGTCAAACTCAATAGAGCCCACCTCTAGTCAAACACAATAGAGCCCACCTCTAGTCAAACACAAGAGCCAGCCCACCTAGTCAAACACAATAGAGCCCACCTAGTCAAACACAATAGAGCCCACCTCTAGTCAAACACAAGAGCCCACCTCTAGTCAAACACAATAGAGCCCACCTCTAGTCAAACACAATAGAGCCCACCTCTAGTCAAACACAATAGAGCCCACCTCTAGTCAAACACAATAGAGCCCACCTCTAGTCAAACACAATAGAGCCCACCTCTAGTCAAACACAATAGAGCCCACCTCTAGTCAAACACAAGAGAGCCCACCTCTAGTCAAACACAATAGAGCCCACCTCTAGTCAAACACAATAGAGCCCACCTCTAGTCAAACACAATAGAGCCCACCTCTAGTCAAACACAAGAGAGCCCACCTCTAGTCAAACACAATAGAGCCCACCTCTAGTCAAACACAATAGAGCCCACCTCTAGTCAAACACAGAGCCCACAGAGCCACCTCTAGTCAAACACAATAGAGCCCACCTCTAGTCAAACACAATAGAGCCCACCTCTAGTCAAACACAATAGAGCCCACCTCTAGTCAAACACAATAGAGCCCACCTCTAGTCAAACACAATAGAGCCCACCTCTAGTCAAACACAATAGAGCCCACCTCTAGTCAAACACAAGAGAGCCCACCTCTAGTCAAACACAATAGAGCCCACCTCTAGTCAAACACAATAGAGCCCACCTCTAGTCAAACACAAGAGCCCACCTCTAGTCAAACACAATAGAGCCCACCTCAGTCAAACACAATAGAGCCCACCTCTAGTCAAACACAATAGAGCCCACCTCTAGTCAAACACAATAGAGCCCACCTCTAGTCAAACACAATAGAGCCCACCTCTAGTCAAACACAATAGAGCCCACCTCTAGTCAAACACAATAGAGCCCACCTCTAGTCAAACACAATAGAGCCCACCTCTAGTCAAACACAATAGAGCCCACCTCTAGTCAAACACAAGAGAGCCCACCTCTAGTCAAACACAATAGAGCCCACCTCTAGTCAAACAAAAGAGCCCACCTCTAGTCAAACACAAGAGAGCCCACCTCTAGTCAAACACAATAGAGCCCACCTCTAGTCAAACACAATAGAGCCCACCTCTAGTCAAACACAATAGAGCCCACCTCTAGTCAAACACAATAGAGCCCACCTCTAGTCAAACACAATAGAGCCCACCTCTAGTCAAACACAAGAGAGCCCACCTCTAGTCAAACACAATAGAGCCCACCTCTAGTCAAACACAAGAGCCCACCTCTAGTCAAACACAATAGAGCCCACCTCTAGTCAAACACAATAGAGCCACCTCTAGTCAAACACAATAGAGCCCACCTCTAGTCAAACACAATAGAGCCACCTCTAGTCAAACACAATAGAGCCCACCTCTAGTCAAACACAATAGAGCCCACCTTAGTCAAACACAAGAGAGCCCGCCTCTAGTCAAACACAATAGAGCCCACCTCTAGTCAAACACAATAGAGCCCACCTCTAGTCAAACACAATAGAGCCCACCTCTAGTCAAACACAAGAGAGCCCACCTCTAGTCAAACACAATAGAGCCCACCTCTAGTCAAACACAATAGAGCCCACCTCTAGTCAAACACAATAGAGCCCACCTCTAGTCAAACACAATAGAGCCCACCTCTAGTCAAACACAATAGAGCCCACCTCTAGTCAAACACAAGAGAGCCCACCTCTAGTCAAACACAATAGAGCCCACTTAGTCAAACACAAGAGAGCCCACCTCTAGTCAAACACAATAGAGCCCACCTTAGTCAAACACAAGAGAGCCCACCTCTAGTCAAACACAATAGAGCCCACCTCTAGTCAAACACAATAGAGCCCACCTCTAGTCAAACACAATAGAGCCCACCTCTAGTCAAACACAATAGAGCCCACCTCTAGTCAAACACAATAGAGCCCACCTCTAGTCAAACACAATAGAGCCCACCTCTAGTCAAACACAATAGAGCCCACCTCTGTCAAACACAAGAGAGCCCACCTCTAGTCAAACACAATAGAGCCCACCTCTAGTCAAACACAATAGAGCCCACCTCTAGTCAAACACAAGAGCCCACCTCTAGTCAAACACAATAGAGCCCACCTCTAGTCAAACACAATAGAGCCCACCTCTAGTCAAACACAAGAGCCCACCTCTAGTCAAACACAATAGAGCCCACCTCTAGTCAAACACAATAGAGCCCACCTCTAGTCAAACACAATAGAGCCCACCTCTAGTCAAACACAATAGAGCCCACCTCTAGTCAAACACAAGAGAGCCCACCTCTAGTCAAACACAATAGAGCCCACCTCTAGTCAAACACAAGAGAGCCCACCTCTAGTCAAACACAATAGAGCCCACCTCTAGTCAAACACAATAGAGCCACCTCTAGTCAAACACAAGAGCCCACCTCTAGTCAAACACAATAGAGCCCACCTCTAGTCAAACACAAGAGCCCACCTCTAGTCAAACACAATAGAGCCCACCTCTAGTCAAACACAATAGAGCCCACCTCTAGTCAAACACAATAGAGCCCACCTCTAGTCAAACACAATAGAGCCCACCTCTAGTCAAACACAATAGAGCCCACATCTAGTCAAACAGAATAGAGCCCACTTAGTCAAACACAATAGAGCCCACCTCTAGTCAAACACACAGAGCCCACCTCTAGTCAAACACAATAGAGCCCACCTCTAGTCAAACACAATAGAGCCCACCTCTAGTCAAACACAATAGAGCCCACCTCTAGTCAAACACAAGAGAGCCCACCTCTAGTCAAACACAATAGAGCCCACCTCTAGTCAAACACAATAGAGCCCACCTCTAGTCAAACACAATAGAGCCCACCTCTAGTCAAACACAATAGAGCCCACCTCTAGTCAAACACAATAGAGCCCACCTCTAGTCAAACACAAGAGAGCCCACCTCTAGTCAAACACAATAGAGCCCACCTCTAGTCAAACACAATAGAGCCCACCTCTAGTCAAACACAATAGAGCCCACCTCTAGTCAAACACAATAGAGCCCACCTCTAGTCAAACACACAGAGCCCACCTCTAGTCAAACGCAATAGAGCCCACCTCTAGTCAAACACAATAGAGCCCACCTCTAGTCAAACACAAGAGCCCACCTAGTCAAACACAATAGAGCCCACCTCTAGTCAAACACAATAGAGCCCACCTCTAGTCAAACACAGAGAGCCCACCTCTAGTCAAACACAATAGAGCCCACCTCTAGTCAAACACAATAGAGCCCACCTCTAGTCAAACACAATAGAGCCCACCTCTAGTCAAACACAAGAGAGCCCACCTCTAGTCAAACACAATAGAGCCCACCTCTAGTCAAACACAATAGAGCCCACCTCTAGTCAAACACAATAGAGCCCACCTCTAGTCAAACACAATAGAGCCCACCTCTAGTCAAACACAAGAGAGCCCACCTCTAGTCAAACACAAGAGAGCCCACCTCTAGTCAAACACAATAGAGCCCACCTCTAGTCAAACACAATAGAGCCCACCTCTAGTCAAACACAATAGAGCCCACCTCTAGTCAATCACAATAGAACACAAGAGCGCCCACCTCTAGTCAAACACAATAGAGCCCACCTCTAGTCAAACACAATAGAGCCCACCTCTAGTCAACACAGAGCCCACCTCTGTCAAACACAATAGAGCCCACCTCTAGTCAAACACAATAGAGCCCACCTCTAGTCAAACACAATAGAGCCCACCTCTAGTCAAACACAATAGAGCCCACCTCTAGTCAAACACAAGAGAGCCCACCTCTAGTCAAACACAATAGAGCCCACCTCTAGTCAAACACAAGAGGCCACCTCTAGTCAAACACAATAGAGCCCACCTCTAGTCAAACACAAGAGAGCCCACCTCTAGTCAAACACAATAGAGCCCACCTCTAGTCAAACACAAGAGAGCCCACCTCTAGTCAAACACAATAGAGCCCACCTCTAGTCAAACACAATAGAGCCCACCTCTAGTCAAACACAAGAGAGCCCACCTCTAGTCAAACACAAGAGAGCCCACCTCTAGTCAAACACAATAGAGCCCACCTCTAGTCAAACACAAGAGAGCCCACCTCTAGTCAAACACAATAGAGCCCACCTCTAGTCAAACACAAGAGCCCACCTCTAGTCAAACACAAGAGAGCCCACCTCTAGTCAAACACAAGAGAGCCCACCTCTAGTCAAACACAAGAGCCCACCTCTAGTCAAACACAATAGAGCCCACCTCTAGTCAAACACAATAGAGCCCACCTAGAGAGCCCACCTCTAGTCAAACACAATAGAGCCCACCTCTAGTCAAACACAATAGAGCCCACCTCTAGTCAAACACAAGAGCCCACCTCTAGTCAAACACAATAGAGCCCACCTCTAGTCAAACACAAGAGAGCCCACCTCTAGTCAAACACAATAGAGCCCACCTCTAGTCAAACACAAGAGAGCCCACCTCTAGTCAAACACACAGAGCCCACCTCTCAAACACAAAGAGCCCACCTCTAGTCAAACACAATAGAGCCCACTTAGTCAAACACAATAGAGCCCACCTCTAGTCAAACACAATAGAGCCCACCTCTAGTCAAACACAATAGAGCCCACTAGTCAAACACAAGAGAGCCCACCTCTAGTCAAACACAATAGAGCCCACCTCTAGTCAAACACAAGAGCCCACCTCTAGTCAAACACAATAGAGCCCACCTCTAGTCAAACACAGAGCCCACCTCTCAAACACAAGAGCCCACCTCTAGTCAAACACAAGAGCCCACCTCTGTCAAACACAAGAGCCCACCTCTAGTCAAACACAATAGAGCCCACCTCTAGTCAAACACAATAGAGCCCACCTCTAGTCAAACACAAGAGAGCCCACCTCTAGTCAAACACAATAGAGCCCACCTCTAGTCAAACACAATAGAGCCCACCTCTAGTCAAACACAAGAGAGCCCACCTCTAGTCAAACACAATAGAGCCCACCTCTAGTCAAACACAATAGAGCCCACCTCTAGTCAAACACAATAGAGCCCACCTCTAGTCAAACACAATAGAGCCCACCTCTAGTCAAACACAGAAGAGCCCACCTCTAGTCAAACACAATAGAGCCCACCTCTAGTCAAACACAATAGAGCCCACCTCTAGTCAAACACAAGAGAGCCCACCTCTAGTCAAACACAATAGAGCCCACCTCTAGTCAAACACAATAGAGCCCACCTCTAGTCAAACACAATAGAGCCCACCTCTAGTCAAACACAATAGAGCCCACCTCTAGTCAAACACAATAGAGCCCACCTCTAGTCAAACACAAGAGAGCCCACCTCTAGTCAAACACAATAGAGCCCACCTCTAGTCAAACACAATAGAGCCCACCTCTAGTCAAACACAAGAGAGCCCACCTCTAGTCAAACACAATAGAGCCCACCTCTAGTCAAACACAAGAGAGCCACCTCTAGTCAAACACAATAGAGCCCACCTCTAGTCAAACACAATAGAGCCCACCTCTAGTCAAACACAAGAGAGCCCACCTAGTCAAACACAAGAGAGCCCACCTCTAGTCAAACACAATAGAGCCCACCTCTAGTCAAACACAAGAGAGCCCACCTCTAGTCAAACACAATAGAGCCCACCTCTAGTCAAACACAAGAGCCCACCTCTAGTCAAACACAAGAGCCCACTTAGTCAAACACAATAGAGCCCACCTCTAGTCAAACACAATAGAGCCCACTCTAGTCAAACACAATAGAGCCCACCTCTAGTCAAACACAATAGAGCCCACCTCTAGTCAAACACAATAGAGCCCACCTAGTCAAACACAAGAGCCCACCTCTAGTCAAACACAATAGAGCCCACCTCTAGTCAAACACAAGAGCCCACCTCTAGTCAAACACAATAGAGCCCACCTCTAGTCAAACACAATAGAGCCGACCTCTAGTCAAACACAATAGAGCCCACCTCTAGTCAAACACAATAGAACACAAGAGAGCCCACCTCTAGTCAAACACAATAGAGCCCACCTCTAGTCAAACACAAGAGAGCCCACCTCTAGTCAAACACAATAGAGCCCACCTCTAGTCAAACACAATAGAGCCACACTTAGTCAAACACAATAGAGCCCACCTCTAGTCAAACACAATAGAGCCCACCTCTAGTCAAACACAAGAGAGCCCACCTCTAGTCAAACACAATAGAGCCCACCTCTAGTCAAACACAATAGAGCCCACCTCTAGTCAAACACAATAGAGCCCACCTCTAGTCAAACACAAGAGAGCCCACCTCTAGTCAAACACAATAGAGCCCACCTCTAGTCAAACACAATAGAGCCCACCTCTAGTCAAACACAAGAGAGCCCACCTCTAGTCAAACACAATAGAGCCCACCTCTAGTCAAACACAAGAGCACAATAGAGCCCACCTCTAGTCAAACACAATAGAGCCCACCTCTAGTCTCCAGGAGTCAAACACAAGAGAGCCCACCTCTAGTCAAACACAATAGAGCCCACCTCTAGTCAAACACAATAGAGCCCACCTCTAGTCAAACACAATAGAGCCCACCTCTAGTCAAACACAAGAGAGCCCACCTCTAGTCAAACACAATAGAGCCCACCTCTAGTCAAACACAAGAGAGCCCACCTCTAGTCAAACACAATAGAGCCCACCTCTAGTCAAACACAAGAGAGCCCACCTCTAGTCAAACACAATAGAGCCCACCTCTAGTCAAACACAATAGAGCCCACCTCTAGTCAAACACAATAGAGCCCACCTCTAGTCAAACACAATAGAGCCCACCTCTAGTCAAACACAAGAGAGCCCACCTCTAGTCAAACACAATAGAGCCCACCTCTAGTCAAACACAAGAGAGCCCACCTCTAGTCAAACACAATAGAGCCCACCTCTAGTCAAACACAATAGAGCCCACCTCTAGTCAAACACAAGAGAGCCCACCTCTAGTCAAACACAATAGAGCCACCTCTAGTCAAACACAAGAGAGCCCACCTAGTCAAACACAATAGAGCCCACCTCTAGTCAAACACAATAGAGCCCACCTCTAGTCAAACACAATAGAGCCCACCTCTAGTCAAACACAATAGAGCCCACCTCTAGTCAAACACAATAGAGCCCACCTCTAGTCAAACACAATAGAGCCCACCTCTAGTCAAGCAGAATAGAGCCCACCTCTAGTCTAACCCAATAGAGCCCACCTCTAGTCTAACACAATAGAGCCCACCTCTAGTCAAACACAATAGAGCCCACCTCTAGTCAAACACAAGAGAGCCCACCTCTAGTCAAACACAACAGAGCCCACCTCAAGTCAAACACAAGAGAGCCCACCTCTAGTCAACACAAGAGCCCACCTAGTCAAACACAATAGAGCCCACCTCTAGTCAAACACAAGACAGCCCACCTCTAGTCAAACACAATAGAGCCCCCTCTAGTCAACACAATAGAGCCCACCTCTAGTCAAACACAATAGAGCCCACCTCTAGTCAAACACAAACACAATAGAGCCACCTCTAGTCAAACACAATAGAGCCCACCTCTAGTCAAACACAAGAGAGCCCACCTCTAGTCAAACACAATAGAGCCCACCTCTAGTCAAACACAAGAGCCCACCTCTAGTCAAACACAATAGAGCCCACCTCTAGTCAAACACAATAGAGCCCACCTCTAGTCAAACACAAGAGAGCCCACCTCTAGTCAAACACAATAGAGCCCACCTCTAGTCAAACACAAGAGAGCCCACCTCTAGTCAAACACAATAGAGCCCACCTCTAGTCAAACACAATAGAGCCCACCTCTAGTCAAACACAATAGAGCCCACCTCTAGTCAAACACAAGAGAGCCCACCTCTAGTCAAACACAATAGAGCCCACCTCTAGTCAAACACAATAGAGCCCACCTCTAGTCAAACACACAGAGCCCACCTCTAGTCAAACACAAGAGCCCACCTCTAGTCAAACACAAGAGCCCACCTCTAGTCAAACACAATAGAGCCCACCTCTAGTCAAACACAAGAGAACACAATAGAGCCACCTCTAGTCAAACACAATAGAGCCCACCTCTAGTCAAACACAATAGAGCCCACCTCTAGTCAAACACAAGAGAGCTCACCTCTAGTCAAACACAATAGAGCCCACCTAGTCAATCAAACACAGAGCCCGCCTCTAGTCAAACACAATAGAGCCCACCTCTAGTCAAACACAATAGAGCCCACCTCTAGTCAAACACAAGAGCCCACCTCTAGTCAAACACAAGAGAGCCCACCTCTAGTCAAACACAATAGAGCCCACCTCTAGTCAAACACACAGAGCCACCTCTAGTCAAACACAAGAGCCCACCTCTAGTCAAACACAATAGAGCCCACCTCTAGTCAAACACAATAGAGCCCACCTCTAGTCAAACACAATAGAGCCCACCTCTAGTCAAACACAATAGAGCCCACCTCTAGTCAAACACAATAGAGCCCACCTCTAGTCAAACACAAGAGCCCACCTCTAGTCAAACACAATAGAGCCCACCTCTAGTCAAACACAATAGAGCCCCTCTAGTCAAACACAATAGAGCCCACCTAGTCAAACACAATAGAGCCCACCTCTAGTCAAACACAATAGAGCCCACCTCTAGTCAAACACAAGAGCCCACCTCTAGTCAAACACAATAGAGCCCACCTCTAGTCAAACACAATAGAGCCCACCTCTAGTCAAACACAATAGAGCCCACCTAGTCAAACACAATAGAGCCCACTTAGTCAAACAATAGAGCCCACCTCTAGTCAAACACACAGAGCCCACCTCTAGTCAAACACAATAGAGCCCACCTCTAGTCAAACACAAGAGCCCACCTCTAGTCAAACACAATAGAGCCCACCTCTAGTCAAACACATAGAGCCCACCTCTAGTCAAACACACAGAGCCCACCTCTAGTCAAACACAAGAGAGCCCACCTCTAGTCAAACACAATAGAGCCCACCTCTAGTCAAACACAATAGAGCCCACCTCTAGTCAAACACAATAGAGCCCACCTCTAGACAAACACAATAGAGCCCACCTCTAGTCAAACACAATAGAGCCCACCTCTAGTCAAACACAAGAGAGCCCACCTCTAGTCAAACACAATAGAGCCCACCTCTAGTCAAACACAAGAGAGCCCACCTAGTCAAACACAATAGAGCCCACCTCTAGTCAAACACAAGAGAGCCACCTCTAGTCAAACACAATAGAGCCCACCTCTAGTCAAACACACAAGAGAGAGCCCACCTTAGTCAAACACAATAGAGCCCACCTCTAGTCAAACAAGAGCCCACCTCAGTCAAACACAATAGAGCCCACTAGTCAAACACAAGAGCCCACCTCTAGTCAAACACAATAGAGCCCACCTCTAGTCAAACACAAGAGAGCCCACCTCTAGTCAAACACAATAGAGCCCACCTAGTCAAACACAATAGCCCACCTCTAGTCAAACAAGAGCCCACCTCTAGTCAAACACAATAGAGCCCACCTCTAGTCAAACACAAGAGAGCCCACCTCTGGTCAAACACAATAGAGCCCACCTAGTCAAACACAATAGAGCCCACCTCTAGTCAAACACAAGAGCCCACCTCTAGTCAAACACAAGAGAGCCCACCTTAGTCAAACACAATAGAGCCACCTCTTAGTCAAACACAATAGAGCCCACCTCTAGTCAAACACAGAGAGCCCACCTCTAGTCAAACACATAGAGCCCACCTCTAGTCAAACACAATAGAGCCCACCTCTAGTCAAACACAATAGAGCCCACCTCTAGTCAAACACAAGAGAGCCCAATCTAGTCAAACACAATAGAGCCCACCTCTAGTCAAACACAATAGAGCCCACCTCTAGTCAAACACAAGAGAGCCCACCTCTAGTCAAACACAAGAGAGCCCACCTCTAGTCAAACACAATAGAGCCCACCTCTAGTCAAACACAATAGAGCCCACCTCTAGTCAAACACAATAGAGCCCACCTCTAGTCAAACACAATAGAGCCCACCTCTAGTCAAACACAATAGAGCCCACCTCTAGTCAAACACAATAGAGCCCACCTCTAGTCAAACACAATAGAGCCCACCTCTAGTCAAACACAATAGAGCCCACCTCTAGTCAAACACAAGAGAGCCCACCTCTAGTCAAACACAATAGAGCCCACCTCTAGTCAAACACAATAGAGCCCACCTCTAGTCAAACACAAGAGAGCCCACCTCTAGTCAAACACAATAGAGCCCACCTCTAGTCAAACACAATAGAGCCCACCTCTAGTCAAACACAATAGAGCCCACCTCTAGTCAAACACAATAGAGCCCACCTCTAGTCAAACACAATAGAGCCCACCTCTAGTCAAACACAATAGAGCCCACCTCTAGTCAAACACAATAGAGCCCACCTCTAGTCAAACACAATAGAGCCCACCTCTAGTCAAACACAATAGAGCCCACCTCTAGTCAAACACAATAGAGCCCACCTCTAGTCAAACACAAGAGAGCCACCTCTAGTCAAACCCAATTGAGCCCACCTCTAGGCAAACACAATAGAGCCCACCTCTAGTCAAACACAATAGAGCCCACCTCTAGTCAAACACAAGAGCCCACCTAGTCAAACACAATAGAGCCCACCTCTAGTCAAACACAATAGAGCCCACCTCTAGTCAAACACAAGAGAGCCCACCTCTAGTCAAACACAATAGAGCCCACCTCTAGTCAAACACAATAGAGCCCACCTCTAGTCAAACACAAGAGAGCCCACCTCTAGTCAAACACAATAGAGCCCACCTCTAGTCAAACACAATAGAGCCCACCTCTAGTCAAACACAATAGAGCCCACCTCTAGTCAAACACAAGAGAGCCCACCTCTAGTCAAACACAATAGAGCCCACCTCTAGTCAAACACAATAGAGCCCACCTCTAGTCAAACACAATAGAGCCCACCTCTAGTCAAACACAATAGAGCCCACCTCTAGTCAAACACAAGAGAGCCCACCTCTAGTCAAACACAATAGAGCCCACCTCTAGTCAAACACAAGAGAGCCCACCTCTAGTCAAACACAATAGAGCCCACCTCTAGTCAAACACAAGAGAGCCCACCTCTAGTCAAACACAATAGAGCCCACCTCTAGTCAAACACAATAGAGCCCACCTCTAGTCAAACACAATAGAGCCCACCTCTAGTCAAACACAATAGAGCCCACCTCTAGTCAAACACAATAGAGCCCACCTCTAGTCAAACACAATAGAGCCCACCTCTAGTCAAACACAAGAGAGCCCACCTCTAGTCAAACACAAGAGAGCCCACCTCTAGTCAAACACAATAGAGCCCACCTCTAGTCAAACACAATAGAGCCCACCTCTAGTCAAACACAATAGAGCCCACCTCTAGTCAAACACAATAGAGCCCACCTCTAGTCAAACACAATAGAGCCCACCTCTAGTCAAACACAATAGAGCCCACCTCTAGTCAAACACAATAGAGCCCACCTCTAGTCAAACACAATAGAGCCCACTCTAGTCAAACACAATAGAGCCCACCTCTAGTCAAACACAATAGAGCCCACCTCTAGTCAAACACAATAGAGCCCACCTCTAGTCAAACACAATAGAGCCCACCTCTAGTCAAACACAATAGAGCCCACCTCTAGTCAAACACAATAGAGCCCACCTCTAGTCAAACACAATAGAGCCCACCTCTAGTCAAACACAATAGAGCCCACCTCTAGTCAAACACAAGAGAGCCCACCTCTAGTCAAACACAATAGAGCCCACCTCTAGTCAAACACAATAGAGCCCACCTCTAGTCAAACACAATAGAGCCCACCTCTAGTCAAACACAAGAGAGCCCACCTCTAGTCAAACACAATAGAGCCCACCTCTAGTCAAACACAATAGAGCCCACCTCTAGTCAAACACAAGAGAGCCCACCTCTAGTCAAACACAATAGAGCCCACCTCTAGTCAAACACAATAGAGCCCACCTCTAGTCAAACACAATAGAGCCCACCTCTAGTCAAACACAATAGAGCCCACCTCTAGTCAAACACAATAGAGCCCACCTCTAGTCAAACACAATAGAGCCCACCTCTAGTCAAACACAATAGAGCCCACCTCTAGTCAAACACAATAGAGCCCACCTCTAGTCAAACACAATAGAGCCCACCTCTAGTCAAACACAATAGAGCCCA
Organism: Pseudoliparis swirei; assembly: GCF_029220125.1. Taxonomy (NCBI): domain Eukaryota; kingdom Metazoa; phylum Chordata; class Actinopteri; order Perciformes; family Liparidae; genus Pseudoliparis; species Pseudoliparis swirei. The sequence continues at coordinate 23,392,441 of NC_079398.1, read as the reverse complement.
CCTCTAGTCAAACACAATAGAGCCCACCTCTAGTCAAACACAAGAGAGCCCACCTCTAGTCAAACACAATAGAGCCCACCTCTAGTCAAACACAATAGAGCCCACCTCTAGTCAAACACAAGAGAGCCCACCTCTAGTCAAACACAATAGAGCCCACCTCTAGTCAAACACAAGAGAGCCCACCTCTAGTCAAACACAATAGAGCCCACCTCTAGTCAAACACAATAGAGCCCACCTCTAGTCAAACACAAGAGAGCCCACCTCTAGTCAAACACAATAGAGCCCACCTCTAGTCAAACACAATAGAGCCCACCTCTAGTCAAACACAAGAGAGCCCACCTCTAGTCAAACACAATAGAGCCCACCTCTAGTCAAACACAAGAGAGCCCACCTCTAGTCAAACACAATAGAGCCCACCTCTAGTCAAACACAATAGAGCCCACCTCTAGTCAAACACAAGAGAGCCCACCTCTAGTCAAACACAATAGAGCCCACCTCTAGTCAAACACAATAGAGCCCACCTCTAGTCAAACACAATAGAGCCCACCTCTAGTCAAACACAATAGAGCCCACCTCTAGTCAAACACAATAGAGCCCACCTCTAGTCAAACACAAGAGAGCCCACCTCTAGTCAAACACAATAGAGCCCACCTCTAGTCAAACACAATAGAGCCCACCTCTAGTCAAACACAAGAGAGCCCACCTCTAGTCAAACACAATAGAGCCCACCTCTAGTCAAACACAAGAGAGCCCACCTCTAGTCAAACACAATAGAGCCCACCTCTAGTCAAACACAAGAGAGCCCACCTCTAGTCAAACACAATAGAGCCCACCTCTAGTCAAACACAATAGAGCCCACCTCTAGTCAAACACAATAGAGCCCACCTCTAGTCAAACACAAGAGAGCCCACCTCTAGTCAAACACAATAGAGCCCACCTCTAGTCAAACACAATAGAGCCCACCTCTAGTCAAACACAATAGAGCCCACCTCTAGTCAAACACAATAGAGCCCACCTCTAGTCAAACACAATAGAGCCCACCTCTAGTCAAACACAATAGAGCCCACCTCTAGTCAAACACAAGAGAGCCCACCTCTAGTCAAACACAATAGAGCCCACCTCTAGTCAAACACAATAGAGCCCACCTCTAGTCAAACACAATAGAGCCCACCTCTAGTCAAACACAAGAGAGCCCACCTCTAGTCAAACACAATAGAGCCCACCTCTAGTCAAACACAATAGAGCCCACCTCTAGTCAAACACAATAGAGCCCACCTCTAGTCAAACACAATAGAGCCCACCTCTAGTCAAACACAATAGAGCCCACCTCTAGTCAAACACAAGAGAGCCCACCTCTAGTCAAACACAATAGAGCCCACCTCTAGTCAAACACAAGAGAGCCCACCTCTAGTCAAACACAATAGAGCCCACCTCTAGTCAAACACAATAGAGCCCACCTCTAGTCAAACACAATAGAGCCCACCTCTAGTCAAACACAATAGAGCCCACCTCTAGTCAAACACAATAGAGCCCACCTCTAGTCAAACACAATAGAGCCCACCTCTAGTCAAACACAAGAGAGCCCACCTCTAGTCAAACACAATAGAGCCCACCTCTAGTCAAACACAATAGAGCCCACCTCTAGTCAAACACAATAGAGCCCACCTCTAGTCAAACACAATAGAGCCCACCTCTAGTCAAACACAAGAGAGCCCACCTCTAGTCAAACACAATAGAGCCCACCTCTAGTCAAACACAATAGAGCCCACCTCTAGTCAAACACAAGAGAGCCCACCTCTAGTCAAACACAATAGAGCCCACCTAGTCAAACACAATAGAGCCCACCTCTAGTCAAACACAATAGAGCCCACCTCTAGTCAAACACAATAGAGCCCACCTCTAGTCAAACACAATAGAGCCCACCTCTAGTCAAACACAAGAGAGCCCACCTCTAGTCAAACACAATAGAGCCCACCTCTAGTCAAACACAATAGAGCCCACCTCTAGTCAAACACAATAGAGCCCACCTCTAGTCAAACACAAGAGAGCCCACCTCTAGTCAAACACAATAGAGCCCACCTCTAGTCAAACACAATAGAGCCCACCTCTAGTCAAACACAAGAGAGCCCACCTCTAGTCAAACACAATAGAGCCCACCTCTAGTCAAACACAAGAGAGCCCACCTCTAGTCAAACACAATAGAGCCCACCTCTAGTCAAACACAATAGAACACAAGAGAGCCCACCTCTAGTCAAACACAATAGAGCCCACCTCTAGTCAAACACAATAGAACACAAGAGAGCCCACCTCTAGTCAAACACAATAGAGCCCACCTCTAGTCAAACACAAGAGAGCCCACCTCTAGTCAAACACAATAGAGCCCACCTCTAGTCAAACACAATAGAGCCCACCTCTAGTCAAACACAATAGAGCCCACCTCTAGTCAAACACAAGAGAGCCCACCTCTAGTCAAACACAATAGAGCCCACCTCTAGTCAAACACAATAGAGCCCACCTCTAGTCAAACACAATAGAGCCCACCTCTAGTCAAACACAATAGAGCCCACCTCTAGTCAAACACAATAGAGCCCACCTCTAGTCAAACACAATAGAGCCCACCTCTAGTCAAACACAATAGAGCCCACCTCTAGTCAAACACAATAGAGCCCACCTCTAGTCAAACACAATAGAGCCCACCTCTAGTCAAACACAATAGAGCCCACCTCTAGTCAAACACAATAGAGCCCACCTCTAGTCAAACACAATAGAGCCCACCTCTAGTCAAACACAATAGAGCCCACCTCTAGTCAAACACAATAGAGCCCACCTCTAGTCAAACACAATAGAGCCCACCTCTAGTCAAACACAATAGAGCCCACCTCTAGTCAAACACAATAGAGCCCACCTCTAGTCTAACACAATAGAGCCCACCTCTAGTCAAACACAATAGAGCCCACCTTAGTCAAACACAATAGAGCCCACCTCTAGTCAAACACAAGAGAGCCCACCTCTAGTCAAACACAATAGAGCCCACCTCTAGTCAAACACAATAGAGCCCACCTCTAGTCAAACACAAGAGAGCCCACCTCTAGTCAAACACAATAGAGCCCACCTCTAGTCAAACACAAGAGAGCCCACCTCTAGTCAAACACAATAGAGCCCACCTCTAGTCAAACACAATAGAGCCCACCTCTAGTCAAACACAATAGAGCCCACCTCTAGTCAAACACAATAGAGCCCACCTCTAGTCAAACACAATAGAGCCCACCTCTAGTCAAACACAATAGAGCCCACCTCTAGTCAAACACAATAGAGCCCACCTCTAGTCAAACACAATAGAGCCCACCTCTAGTCAAACACAATAGAGCCCACCTCTAGTCAAACACAATAGAGCCCACCTCTAGTCAAACACAAGAGAGCCCACCTCTAGTCAAACACAATAGAGCCCACCTCTAGTCAAACACAATAGAGCCCACCTCTAGTCAAACACAATAGAGCCCACCTCTAGTCAAACACAATAGAGCCCACCTCTAGTCAAACACAATAGAGCCCACCTCTAGTCAAACACAATAGAGCCCACCTCTAGTCAAACACAATAGAGCCCACCTCTAGTCAAACACAATAGAGCCCACCTCTAGTCAAACACAAGAGAGCCCACCTCTAGTCAAACACAATAGAGCCCACCTCTAGTCAAACACAATAGAGCCCACCTCTAGTCAAACACAATAGAGCCCACCTCTAGTCAAACACAATAGAGCCCACCTCTAGTCAAACACAATAGAGCCCACCTCTAGTCAAACACAAGAGAGCCCACCTCTAGTCAAACACAATAGAGCCCACCTCTAGTCAAACACAATAGAGCCCACCTCTAGTCAAACACAATAGAGCCCACCTCTAGTCAAACACAAGAGAGCCCACCTCTAGTCAAACACAATAGAGCCCACCTCTAGTCAAACACAATAGAGCCCACCTCTAGTCAAACACAATAGAGCCCACCTCTAGTCAAACACAATAGAGCCCACCTCTAGTCAAACACAAGAGAGCCCACCTCTAGTCAAACACAATAGAGCCCACCTCTAGTCAAACACAAGAGAGCCCACCTCTAGTCAAACACAATAGAGCCCACCTCTAGTCAAACACAAGAGAGCCCACCTCTAGTCAAACACAATAGAGCCCACCTCTAGTCAAACACAAGAGAGCCCACCTCTAGTCAAACACAATAGAGCCCACCTCTAGTCAAACACAATAGAGCCCACCTCTAGTCAAACACAAGAGCCCACCTCTAGTCAAACACAATAGAGCCCTCTAGTCAAACACAAGAGAGCCCACCTCTAGTCAAACACAATAGAGCCCACCTCTAGTCAAACACAATAGAGCCCACCTCTAGTCAAACACAATAGAGCCCACCTCTAGTCAAACACAATAGAGCCCACCTCTAGTCAAACACAATAGAGCCCACCTCTAGTCAAACACAATAGAGCCCACCTCTAGTCAAGCCCAATAGAGCCCACCTCTAGTCAAACACAATAGAGCCCACCTCTAGTCAAACACAATAGAGCCCACCTCTAGTCAAACACAAGAGAGCCCACCTCTAGTCAAACACAATAGAGCCCACCTCTAGTCAAACACAATAGAGCCCACCTCTAGTCAAACACAAGAGAGCCCACCTCTAGTCAAACACAAGAGAGCCCACCTCTAGTCAAACACAATAGAGCCCACCTCTAGTCAAACACAAGAGAGCCCACCTCTAGTCAAACACAATAGAGCCCACCTCTAGTCAAACACAATAGAGCCCACCTCTAGTCAAACACAATAGAGCCCACCTCTAGTCAAACACAATAGAGCCCACCTCTAGTCAAACACAATAGAGCCCACCTCTAGTCAAACACAAGAGAGCCCACCTCTAGTCAAACACAATAGAGCCCACCTCTAGTCAAACACAATAGAGCCCACCTCTAGTCAAACACAATAGAGCCCACCTCTAGTCAAACACAATAGAGCCCACCTCTAGTCAAACACAATAGAGCCCACCTCTAGTCAAACACAATAGAGCCCTCTAGTCAAACACAATAGAGCCCACCTCTAGTCAAACACAATAGAGCCCACCTCTAGTCAAACACAATAGAGCCCACCTCTAGTCAAACACAAGAGAGCCCACCTCTAGTCAAACACAATAGAGCCCACCTCTAGTCAAACACAAGAGAGCCCACCTCTAGTCAAACACAATAGAGCCCACCTCTAGTCAAACACAATAGAGCCCACCTCTAGTCAAACACAATAGAGCCCACCTCTAGTCAAACACAATAGAGCCCACCTCTAGTCAAACACAAGAGAGCCCACCTCTAGTCAAACACAATAGAGCCCACCTCTAGTCAAACACAATAGAGCCCACCTCTAGTCAAACACAATAGAGCCCACCTCTAGTCAAACACAAGAGAGCCCACCTCTAGTCAAACACAATAGAGCCCACCTCTAGTCAAACACAATAGAGCCCACCTCTAGTCAAACACAAGAGAGCCCACCTCTAGTCAAACACAAGAGAGCCCACCTCTAGTCAAACACAATAGAGCCCACCTCTAGTCAAACACAATAGAGCCCACCTCTAGTCAAACACAAGAGAGCCCACCTCTAGTCAAACACAATAGAGCCCACCTCTAGTCAAACACAATAGAGCCCACCTCTAGTCAAACACAAGAGAGCCCACCTCTAGTCAAACACAATAGAGCCCACCTCTAGTCAAACACAAGAGAGCCCACCTCTAGTCAAACACAATAGAGCCCACCTCTAGTCAAACACAAGAGAGCCCACCTCTAGTCAAACACAAGAGCCCACCTCTAGTCAAACACAATAGAGCCCACCTCTAGTCAAACACAATAGAGCCCACCTCTAGTCAAACACAATAGAGCCCACCTCTAGTCAAACACAAGAGAGCCCACCTCTAGTCAAACACAATAGAGCCCACCTCTAGTCAAACACAATAGAGCCCACCTCTAGTCAAACACAATAGAGCCCACCTCTAGTCAAACACAATAGAGCCCACCTCTAGTCAAACACAATAGAGCCCACCTCTAGTCAAACACAATAGAGCCCACCTCTAGTCAAACACAATAGAGCCCACCTCTAGTCAAACACAATAGAGCCCACCTCTAGTCAAACACAAGAGAGCCCACCTCTAGTCAAACACAATAGAGCCCACCTCTAGTCAAACACAATAGAGCCCACCTCTAGTCAAACACAATAGAGCCCACCTCTAGTCAAACACAATAGAGCCCACCTCTAGTCAAACACAATAGAGCCCACCTCTAGTCAAACACAATAGAGCCCACCTCTAGTCAAACACAATAGAGCCCACCTCTAGTCAAACACAATAGAGCCCACCTCTAGTCAAACACAATAGAGCCCACCTCTAGTCAAACACAAGAGAGCCCACCTCTAGTCAAACACAATAGAGCCCACCTCTAGTCAAACACAATAGAGCCCACCTCTAGTCAAACACAATAGAGCCCACCTCTAGTCAAACACAATAGAGCCCACCTCTAGTCAAACACAATAGAGCCCACCTCTAGTCAAACACAAGAGAGCCCACCTCTAGTCAAACACAATAGAGCCCACCTCTAGTCAAACACAAGAGAGCCCACCTCTAGTCAAACACAATAGAGCCCACCTCTAGTCAAACACAATAGAGCCCACCTCTAGTCAAACACAATAGAGCCCACCTCTAGTCAAACACAAGAGAGCCCACCTCTAGTCAAACACAATAGAGCCCACCTCTAGTCAAACACAATAGAGCCCACCTCTAGTCAAACACAATAGAGCCCACCTCTAGTCAAACACAATAGAGCCCACCTCTAGTCAAACACAAGAGAGCCCACCTCTAGTCAAACACAATAGAGCCCACCTCTAGTCAAACACAATAGAGCCCACCTCTAGTCAAACACAAGAGAGCCCACCTCTAGTCAAACACAATAGAGCCCACCTCTAGTCAAACACAATAGAGCCCACCTCTAGTCAAACACAAGAGAGCCCACCTCTAGTCAAACACAATAGAGCCCACCTCTAGTCAAACACAAGAGAGCCCACCTCTAGTCAAACACAATAGAGCCCACCTCTAGTCAAACACAATAGAGCCCACCTCTAGTCAAACACAAGAGAGCCCACCTCTAGTCAAACACAATAGAGCCCACCTCTAGTCAAACACAATAGAGCCCACCTCTAGTCAAACACAAGAGAGCCCACCTCTAGTCAAACACAATAGAGCCCACCTCTAGTCAAACAAAAGAGCCCACCTCTAGTCAAACACAAGAGAGCCCACCTCTAGTCAAACACAATAGAGCCCACCTCTAGTCAAACACAATAGAGCCCACCTCTAGTCAAACACAAGAGAGCCCACCTCTAGTCAAACACAATAGAGCCCACCTCTAGTCAAACACAATAGAGCCCACCTCTAGTCAAACACAAGAGAGCCCACCTCTAGTCAAACACAATAGAGCCCACCTCTAGTCAAACACAAGAGAGCCCACCTCTAGTCAAACACAATAGAGCCCACCTCTAGTCAAACACAATAGAGCCCACCTCTAGTCAAACACAAGAGAGCCCACCTCTAGTCAAACACAATAGAGCCCACCTCTAGTCAAACACAAGAGAGCCCACCTCTAGTCAAACACAATAGAGCCCACCTCTAGTCAAACACAATAGAGCCCACCTCTAGTCAAACACAAGAGAGCCCACCTCTAGTCAAACACAATAGAGCCCACCTCTAGTCAAACACAAGAGAGCCCACCTCTAGTCAAACACAATAGAGCCCACCTCTAGTCAAACACAATAGAGCCCACCTCTAGTCAAACACAAGAGAGCCCACCTCTAGTCAAACACAATAGAGCCCACCTCTAGTCAAACACAAGAGAGCCCACCTCTAGTCAAACACAAGAGAGCCCACCTCTAGTCAAACACAAGAGAGCCCACCTCTAGTCAAACACAATAGAGCCCACCTCTAGTCAAACACAATAGAGCCCACCTCTAGTCAAACACAAGAGAGCCCACCTCTAGTCAAACACAAGAGAGCCCACCTCTAGTCAAACACAATAGAGCCCACCTCTAGTCAAACACAAGAGAGCCCACCTCTAGTCAAACACAATAGAGCCCACCTCTAGTCAAACACAATAGAGCCCACCTCTAGTCAAACACAAGAGAGCCCACCTCTAGTCAAACACAATAGAGCCCACCTCTAGTCAAACACAAGAGAGCCCACCTCTAGTCAAACACAATAGAGCCCACCTCTAGTCAAACACAAGAGAGCCCACCTCTAGTCAAACACAATAGAGCCCACCTCTAGTCAAACACAATAGAGCCCACCTCTAGTCAAACACAAGAGAGCCCACCTCTAGTCAAACACAATAGAGCCCACCTCTAGTCAAACACAATAGAGCCCACCTCTAGTCAAACACAATAGAGCCCACCTCTAGTCAAACACAAGAGAGCCCACCTCTAGTCAAACACAATAGAGCCCACCTCTAGTCAAACACAAGAGAGCCCACCTCTAGTCAAACACAAGAGAGCCCACCTCTAGTCAAACACAATAGAGCCCACCTCTAGTCAAACACAATAGAGCCCACCTCTAGTCAAACACAAGAGAGCCCACCTCTAGTCAAACACAATAGAGCCCACCTCTAGTCAAACACAATAGAGCCCACCTCTAGTCAAACACAATAGAGCCCACCTCTAGTCAAACACAAGAGAGCCCACCTCTAGTCAAACACAATAGAGCCCACCTCTAGTCAAACACAATAGAGCCCACCTCTAGTCAAACACAATAGAGCCCACCTCTAGTCAAACACAAGAGAGCCCACCTCTAGTCAAACACAAGAGAGCCCACCTCTAGTCAAACACAATAGAGCCCACCTCTAGTCAAACACAAGAGAGCCCACCTCTAGTCAAACACAATAGAGCCCACCTCTAGTCAAACACAATAGAGCCCACCTCTAGTCAAACACAAGAGAGCCCACCTCTAGTCAAACACAATAGAGCCCACCTCTAGTCAAACACAAGAGAGCCCACCTCTAGTCAAACACAATAGAGCCCACATCTAGTCAAACACAATAGAGCCCACCTCTAGTCAAACACAATAGAGCCCACCTCTAGTCAAACACAATAGAGCCCACCTCTAGTCAAACACAAGAGAGCCCACCTCTAGTCAAACACAAGAGAGCCCACCTCTAGTCAAACACAAGAGAGCCCACCTCTAGTCAAACACAATAGAGCCCACCTCTAGTCAAACACAATAGAGCCCACCTCTAGTCAAACACAATAGAGCCCACCTCTAGTCAAACACAATAGAGCCCACCTCTAGTCAAACACAATAGAGCCCACCTCTAGTCAAACACAATAGAGCCCACCTCTAGTCAAACACAATAGAGCCCACCTCTAGTCAAACACAATAGAGCCCACCTCTAGTCAAACACAATAGAGCCCACCTCTAGTCAAACACAATAGAGCCCACCTCTAGTCAAACACAAGAGAGCCCACCTCTAGTCAAACACAATAGAGCCCACCTCTAGTCAAACACAAGAGAGCCCACCTCTAGTCAAACACAATAGAGCCCACCTCTAGTCAAACACAAGAGAGCCCACCTCTAGTCAAACACAATAGAGCCCACCTCTAGTCAAACACAAGAGAGCCCACCTCTAGTCAAACACAATAGAGCCCACCTCTAGTCAAACACAATAGAGCCCACCTCTAGTCAAACACAATAGAGCCCACCTCTAGTCAAACACAAGAGAGCCCACCTCTAGTCAAACACAATAGAGCCCACCTCTAGTCAAACACAATAGAGCCCACCTCTAGTCAAACACAAGAGAGCCCACCTCTAGTCAAACACAATAGAGCCCACCTCTAGTCAAACACAAGAGAGCCCACCTCTAGTCAAACACAATAGAGCCCACCTCTAGTCAAACACAAGAGAGCCCACCTCTAGTCAAACACAATAGAGCCCACCTCTAGTCAAACACAATAGAGCCCACCTCTAGTCAAACACAAGAGAGCCCACCTCTAGTCAAACACAATAGAGCCCACCTCTAGTCAAACACAAGAGAGCCCACCTCTAGTCAAACACAATAGAGCCCACCTCTAGTCAAACACAAGAGAGCCCACCTCTAGTCAAACACAATAGAGCCCACCTCTAGTCAAACACAAGAGAGCCCACCTCTAGTCAAACACAATAGAGCCCACCTCTAGTCAAACACAAGAGAGCCCACCTCTAGTCAAACACAATAGAGCCCACCTCTAGTCAAACACAAGAGAGCCCACCTCTAGTCAAACACAATAGAGCCCACCTCTAGTCAAACACAAGAGAGCCCACCTCTAGTCAAACACAATAGAGCCCACCTCTAGTCAAACACAAGAGAGCCCACCTCTAGTCAAACACAATAGAGCCCACCTCTAGTCAAACACAATAGAGCCCACCTCTAGTCAAACACAATAGAGCCCACCTCTAGTCAAACACAAGAGAGCCCACCTCTAGTCAAACACAATAGAGCCCACCTCTAGTCAAACACAAGAGAGCCCACCTCTAGTCAAACACAAGAGCCCACCTCTAGTCAAACACAATAGAGCCCACCTCTAGTCAAACACAAGAGAGCCCACCTCTAGTCAAACACAAGAGAGCCCACCTCTAGTCAAACACAGAGAGCCCACCTCTAGTCAAACACAATAGAGCCCACCTCTAGTCAAACACAAGAGAGCCCACCTCTAGTCAAACACAAGAGAGCCACCTCTAGTCAAACACAAGAGAGCCCACCTCTAGTCAAACACAAGAGCCCACTCTAGTCAAACACAGAGCCCACCTCTAGTCAAACACAATAGAGCCCACCTCTAGTCAAACACAAGAGCCCACCTCTAGTCAAACACAAGAGCCCACCTCTAGTCAAACACAGAGCCCTCTGGTCAAACACAGAGCCCACCTCTAGTCAAACACAAGAGAGCCCACCTCTAGTCAAACACAAGAGCCCACCTCTAGTCAAACACAGAGCCCACCTCTGTCAAACACAGAGCCACTCTAGTCAAACACAAGAGCCCACCTCTAGTCAAACACAAGAGCCCACCTCTAGTCAAACACAAGAGGCCACCTCTAGTCAAACAGAGCTCACCTCAGTCACACAAGAGCCCACCTCTAGTCAAACACAAGAGCCCACCTCTGTCAACACAAGAGAGCCCACCTCTAGTCAAACACAAGAGGCCCACCTCTAGTCAAACACAGAGCCCACCTCAGTCAAACACAAAAGAGCCCACCTCTAGTCAAACACAGAGAGCCCACCTCTGGTCAAACACAAGAGCCCACCTCTAGTCAAACACAAGAGGCCACCTCAGTCAAACACAAGAGCCACCTCAGTCAAACACAGGCCACCTCTAGTCAAACACAAGAGCTCACCTCAGTCAAACACAAGAGCCCACCTCTAGTCAAACAATAGAGCCCACCTCAGTCAAACACAAGAGCCACCTCAGTCAAACAGAGCCCACCTCTAGTCAAACACAGAGCTCACCTCTAGTCAAACACAGAGCCCACCTCTAGTCAAACACAGAGGCCACCTCAGGTCAAACACAAGAGGCCACCTCTAGTCAAACACAAGAGAGCTCACCTCTAGTCAAACACAAGAGCTCACCTCTGGTCAACACACAGAGCCCACCTCAGTCAAACACAAGAGCTCACCTCTAGTCAAACACAGAGCTCACCTCAGTCAAACACAGAGGCCACCTCAGTCAAACACAGAGCCCCTCTGTCAAACACAAGAGCTCACTAGTCAAACACAGAGCCCACCTTCAGTCAACACAGAGCTCACCTTCAGTCAAACACAGCCCACCTCTAGTCAACAATAGAGCCCACCTCTGTCAAACACAGCCACCTTCAGTCAAACACAAGAGCCCACCTCAGTCAAACACAGAGCCCACCTCTGTCAAACACAAGAGGCCACCTCTAGTCAGTCAAACAAGAGCCACCTTCAGTCAAACACAGAGCCCACCTCAGTCAAACAGAGCTCAGTCAGAGCCACCTCAGTCAAACACAGAGCCCACCTCTGTCAAACACACAGAGCCCACCTCTGTCAAACACAGAGACCTCTGTCAACACAATAGCCCACCTTCAGTCAAACACAAGAGCTCACCTCAGTCAAACACAAGAGCTCACCTCTGTCAAACACAGAGCCACCTCTAGTCAAACACAATAGAGCCCACCTCTAGTCAAACACAATAGAGCCCACCTCTAGTCAAACACAAGAGAGCCCACCTCTAGTCAAACACAATAGAGCCCACCTCCTTATGAGCTGAGCTGTCCCTGCATAGTTAACCAAGTTAAAACAAGATAGATTCAAGACTGTTGCTGCCAGAATTCCCTATAATCTGAATTCGTCCTCCCGACATATAGATTTGTGTTTCCTTGCTGTCGCCGTGCCGACGGGGGACAATGATTCCATCTCTGTGGAGTTTCACTGAGGCCTAACCTTGAAGACCAGACGAATGGTAAGTGGTCTCTAAAAGGCTGTCAGGGTTTATTAAATGATAGCTTTTTGAAAAGGTCACCAACCCTGTCTGTTCACACACACACACTCGTACACACTCGCACACACGCACACACACACACGCACACACACACACTCACGCAACCCTTCCTGCCATTCCCTCAGGGAGATGTGCCGTGTGAGACACGGTAGAGGATAGACAATGTCATTCTGAGCTCATGCATCATGCTATCATTTCAAATACGGTCGCTTTGTTTAGCTGATTAGACAAAGTTAATAACATTATTACAATAATATAATCAGTTTGCAATCTTAAAATCTGCAACACATGCAAGGTGCAGCCTCCTTGTCGACTGATTCTCGCCCAACAACAGACAGTAAAACGATCAGTTATACCGTTGTCCACCATATTGCACCTGTTGCATGTGTTATTTGCATAATTTGTTCCTTTTTATTGTCACAGATGTATTCAGCGTTATTTGGTTGACATTTTAAATAATCTAGACTCATTGTTTTGGGCTTTTTTCTGAATGTTTTTTTTTTATCCGAAAAGTTTTTTTTAAAAATCTTAAAATCAAAATGTACAAAATAGCATCTTCATTAAAATATCAACTTTATTGCCTTTTTGAATTGGCTTGACGGACGCTTGAGCTCATCTCTCGACTTTATTTGAGTGGAAGCAGATTCTGAGCTTGAACAGGAAGCAGCAAACGAATGTTTGAGAAGATGAAATCCAAGTCGAGGACAAAACCAATGATTCGTCTTCGTAAACTTGTTGAAATGCTCCTTTGAGCATCTGGTAGAGAAACAAGTGCATCGCTAGTTAGACAATCAGCATCGAGAGAAACTCAAAAAGCACCAAACTGATAAATGGACACGAAATGTGTGGC